>NC_051083.1:55225120-55279799 GCF_004664715.2 Peromyscus leucopus
ACTTTCTGGCTGTCTCTGTGTCTGGCTGGCTGACTGGGTGGCTTCTGCCTGACTTCTTGCCCTAGCCATGTCCCTCATTCTCTCCTCTTTCTCTCATTCTTCTTTGTTCTCTCTTGAGCCTAGATTTCTCCTCCTATTTATTCTCTCTGTCTGATAGCTCCACCTATTCTTTCTCTGCCTAGCTATTGGCTATTTAGCTCTTTATTAGACCAATCAGGTGACGTAGGCAGACAAGGTGAAACAAATGCAACGTATCTTTACATAATTAAAATATACATCCTTACATCATTAAACAAATGCAGCATAAATAAAAGTTAGATACCTTTACACAGTTAAAGTAATATTCTGCAACAAAACAAATGTAACACATCTTTGCCTAGTTAAAATAATATTCTGCAACAGAGTGGCTGCTGGGAGACATGTCTGGGTCCATGTCCCTGCAGCAGCTAGGTTCTGTGTTCATGTCTGTATCTCCTGATACCATTGAAGGCCATGCCAATGCCAGGGGTCTGAGCCACCACTTGGGACCATGTTGGTGTCTGTGGGCCAGTCTACCATGGGAACTATACCGATCTGAGTGGTCTGAGTTGCCACCTAGGGCCATGGTGACATCTGAGCCTGGATTGCTGTCTGGGTCCTTGGTCCTACCACAGTCAGTAGGTGCCACCAAAGGCCATACTGATACCCAGGGTCTAGGCCACAGGCTGTGGTCATGTTGATGCCTGAGGACCATGCCACCACTGAGGCCACACTAATCTGGGTAGCATCCAGGTATGGGCTGCTGCCTAGGATCATGTCTGGGTCTGTGGTCCTGCAGCAACCAGGATCTGAGTTGATGTCCATGACTCCTGTTACTACCAAGAGCTATGTGGATGCCTGTAGTCTTACCAGCCACCTGAGACCATGTTGGTGTTCAAGGACCTCCTCGCTGCTGTTGGGGCCATACTGATCTAAGTGGCCTATGCTGCCACTGCAGCCATAGTGACATCCAGGCCCAAACTGCTGCCAAGGGCTATGTCTGGGTATGTGTTCCTGTTGCATGTGGGGTCTATCTTGATGTCTATGACCTGTGTTACTATAGGGGGTCATAGGAACCATGTGCATTGAAATCAGAGGACCATGTTGAGGTGACCCTGCCCTTCACTGGCCCTGGGATAGGTGGCCCTGCCCTTTGCTGGACACTGCAGCAGAAGAGTTAGTCCCACCTCTCATGGGAGAGCTGGCTCCCACACTCAGGAGAGGTGGTCCCATCCTTCACCATGGATCCAGAAGACTGGCCCCTATGGCATGGGCCTAGGAGAGCAGGCTTGACCCCTCACCTGAGGTGGGGCAATCCCAGTGGCCCAAACTGACCAGCTCCACTACCACCCAGACCCATATCCTGGATCTTGGGTTGGCCCACCCTAACATCTGCCCCATTTATGACCTGCTGTAGGATGTGGGGGGACTGGTCCTGCAGAAAAATAGCTGACTCAGAGCAACAGCAGAATATCAGAAAGGAGTTTTGGTGAGGGTCCAGTGATGATGGAGTGCCAGAGGCCTTGAACCAGACCAATGACTCATTGCAATGAACATCTTGTGGGTGGGGCTGATTAGACAAAAATGTGTACCACATGACATATCACAGCTCCTAATGCTTCTAGGAAGAATGAAGAGGTATTGGAGAGATGGAGGATCTTTTGAGTGGGATGCTGCAAGAGTGAGGGATGGATATGCAGGGACTGGGAGGTGAGCAGGATTTGGGTTCATGATGTGAACATTCTTAAAGAATCAATAAAGAATTATGTTATAAAAAACACAAACTGAGGGAATTCTGAAAATGGAAAATCTCGGAAAGCAAACAAGAGCTACAGACACATCACCAACAGAATACAATAGATGGAAGAGAGAATCTCAGGCATTGAAGATATAATAGAAGAAATAGATTCATTGATCAAATAAAATGTTAAATATAAAAATTCCTAACACAAAACATCAGAAAATCTGGGACACTAAGAATAAGAGGAACAGAATAAGGAGAATTCCAACTCAAACCTCTAGAAGATATATTTAACAAAAGCATAGAAAAAAAGTTTCCTAACCTAAAGGAGATACCTGTAAAGGTACAAGACGCTTACAAAACACCAAATATGGGATCAGAAAAAAAGTCCCCATTCCACATAATAATCAAGACACAAAATACAGAACAAGGAAAGAATATAAAAAGATCTAAGGGGAAAAGGCCAAGTAACATACAAAGGCAGACCTTTTAGAATTATATATGACTTCTCAATGGAGACTCTAAAAGCCAGAAGGGTCTGGATAAATGTTTTGCAGACACTAAGAGACCACAGATGCCAGCCAAGACTACTACATCCAGCAAAAATTTCAATAACCATAGATAGAGAAAACAAGATAGTTCATGACAAAGTCAACATTAAACAATATCTATCCATAAATCCAGCCCTATAGAAGGTACTAGAAGGAAAAATCTAATCCAAACAAGTTAACTACACCCACAAAAGCAGAGGTAATAAATAATCTCACACCAGCAAAACAAAAAGAAGACACACACACACACACACACACACACACACACACACACTGCCACCGCCACCACTAATAGCAAATAATAGGAATTAATAATCATTGGACGTTAATATTTCTCAATATCAATGGACTCAATGCTGTGTCCAAGAAACACATCTCAATATCAAAGGTGGATATTGTCTCAGAGTAAAGGGTTGGAAAAAGATTTTCCAATCAAATGGAACCAAGAAGCAAGCTGGTGTAAGCTATTCTAATATTTAACAAAATAGACTTCAAGCCAAAATTAATCAAAAGAGATGGAGAAGGATATGTCATACTCATCAAAGGAATAATCTGCCAAGATGACACTTCAATTCTTAACACCTATGCCCCAAATGCAAGGGCAACCACATTTGTAAAAGAAACATTACTAAATCTTAAATCACACACATCGAACGTCACTATTTAATAGTGGAAGACTTCAATACCCTACTATTAACAATAGACAGGTCATCCAGGCAGAAACTAAACAGAGAAATACTGAAGGTAAAAGATGTCATGAATCAAATGGACCTAACATATCTACAGAACATTTCAACCAAACACAAAAGAATATACATTCTTCTCAGTACCTCATGGAATCTTCTTCAAAACTGGTCATATACCTGGTCACAAAGCAAGTCTCAACATATACAAGAGAACTGAAATAACCCTCTGTACCTAATCAGGCCACCATGGATTAAAGCTTTCTTTAAACAACATCAGAAACAACAGAAAGCCTACAAACTCATGGAGACTGAACAAATGCATATTGAATGACTACTACATAAAGGCAGAAATAAGAAATTAAAGACTTCCTAGAATTCAATGAAAAGTAATGCACAACATACCCAAACTTATGGGACACAATGAAGGTGGTCCTAAGAGGAAAGTTTATAGCACTAAGTGCCTTCATAAAGAAATTGCAGTGATCTCACATGTACTGTCTGGTTTTGTGTGTCAACTTGACACAAGGTAGAGTCATCAGAGGAGGAGCCTCAGTTGAGGAAATGCCTCCATGAGACACAGCTGTAAGGCATTTTTCAATTACTGATAGATGGAGGAGGACCCAGCCTGTGGTGGGTGGTGCCATCCCTGGGCTGCTCTTCCTGGGTTCTGTAAGAAAGCAGGCTGAGCAAGCCAAGGGAAGCAAGCCAGTAAGAAGCTCCCCCTCCATGGCCTCTGCATCAGCTCCTGCCTCTGGAATTCTGCTCTGTTTGAGTTTTTGCCCTGACTTCCTTCAGTGATGAACAGCAAAGTGGAAGTGTAAGCCAAATAAACCCTTTCTCTCCAACTTGCTTTTTGGTCACAGTAATAGAAACCCTAAGACATCATACTAGCAACTTAACAGCACACCACGACACTCTAGAAGAAAAAAGAAGCAAACACATCCAAGAGGGGTAGATGGCAGAAAATAATCAAACTGAGGGCTGAAATCAATAAAATTGGAACAAATAGAACCATACAAAGAATCAATGAAACAAAGAGTTGGTTCTTTGAGAAAATCAACAAGATAGACAAACCCTTATCCAAACTAACCAAAAGACAGAATATCCAAATTAACAAAGTCAGAAATGAAAAGGGGGACTAACAACAGACTTTCAAAGAAGAGTTAATGCCAGTATTTCTCAAATTATTTGACAAAATAGATACAGAAAGAACATTGCCAAATTCATTTTATGAGGCCACAGTCACCCCAATATCCAAGCCATACAAAGATTCAACAAAGAAAGAGAATTGCAGACTAATTTCTGTCATGAACATTGTTGCAAAAATACTCAATGAAATACTGGCAAACCAAATCCAAGAACACATCAACAACAACAACAAAAAATCTACCATGAACAAGTAGGCTTCATCCCAAAGATGCAAGGACGATTCAACACATGAAAATCTGTGAATGTAACCCACCACATAAACAAACTGAAAGAAAAAAAAACATGTTTATCTCATTAGATACTGAAAGGGCCTTTGACAAAATCCAACACCCCTTCTTGATAAAGTTATTGGAGAGATCAGGGATACAAGGAACATACCTAAACATAATAAAAGCAATATACAGCAAACTGACATCAAATTAAATGTAGAGAAATGCAAAGTGATTCCACTAAACTCAGGAACAAGACAAGGCTGTCCACTCTCTCCATATCTATTAAGTATCGTACTTGAAGTTATAGCTAGAGCAATAAGTCACCTAAAGGTGATTAAGGGGATACCAATTTGCAGATGGTATGATAGTATACATAAGTGATCCCAAAAATTCTACCAGGGAACTCCTACAGCTGATAAAAAAAAAAACCTTTAGTGAAGTGGCTGGATACAAGATTAACTAAAAAAAAATAGTTATCTTCTACACAAATGAGAAGTGGTGTAGGTGTCATTTTGTTTGTTTTGTTTTGTTCTACTCTTTGGGGGCTCACCACCCAGTTCCCAAATAAATACACTGAAATTTATTCTTACTTATGAGTGCTCAGCCTTAGCTTGGCTTGTTTCTCGCTAGCTTTTCTGACTAAACTTAAATTATCGCATTTCTCTTTAACTACATTTTGTCTCTGGGCTTTTTACCTTTCTTTATTCTATGTTTTTTCCCCTTCTTATACTGTGGCTGGTTGTATGTCTGGGTGTCTGGCCCCTGGTATACTCCTCTCCTTCTCCTTTTCTCGCTCCTCCCTCTTCTCCTCCAGCCTAGATTTCTCCTATTTATTCTCTCTGCCTGGCTGCCCTGCCTATCCCACTCCTGCCTTGCTATTGGCCATTCAGCTCTTTATTAGACCAATCAGGTGTCTTAGACAAGCAAAGTAGCACAGCTTTACAGATTTAAACAAATGTAACATAAAGAATGCAATACATCTTTGCAAAGTAAAACAAATATTCCATAGCATAAACAAATGAAACACATCTTAGATTAATATTCCACATCAAAATGGACTGAGAATGAAATCAGGGAAACAACATCCACCACAATAGCTACAAATAATATAAAATATCTTGGGGTAATTCTACCCAACAAGTGAAAGACCTATATGATAAAAATGTCAAATTTTTAAAGAAGGAAATTAAAGAAGATATTAGAAGTTGGGAAGATTTCCCATGCTCATGGACTGATAGGATTAACATAGTAAAAATGGCAATCCTACCAAAAGCAACCTACAGATTCAACACAATACCCATCAAAATTACAACACAATTCTTTACAGACCTTGAAATAACAACACTCAACTTCATATAAAAAAATTTTTTCAGTTGTAGGTTGTTTCCACGTTCTGGCTATTACAAATAATGCTGCTATGAACATAGTTGAGCATGTGTCCTTGTGGTATGATTGAGCATTCCTTGAGTATATGCCCAAGAGTGGTATGTAGCATGAATCTTAAATGGTCTTATTAATAAAAACAAATCCAGAGCCAGATATTGGGGTGAATGCTGGAAGATCAGAGAAGCAGAACAAGCCACAGCCACCTCACCTCTCCAGTTCCTCAGCCAATCTTGTTTCCTCAGACTGGAAGCCTCTGAGTCCTCATTCAAATGGATCTCAGCTGAGCTGTGCTGCTCAAAAGCCTAAAAGCTTAACCAGGCTAAAAGCTTAGCCAGCCTCTAGTTCCTAGTCCTCACACCTTATATACGTTTCTGCTTTCTGCCATCACTTCCTGGGATTAATGGCTCTTGTTACCTTGCCTGGCTGTTTCCAGTGTGGCCTTGAACTCACAGACATCCAGGCAATCTCTGACTCTGGAATGCTAGGATTAAAGGTGTGTGTGTGCCACTATATTCTGGCCTCTATATCTAGTGACTGTTCTGTTCTCTGACCCCAGATAAGTTTATTAGGGTGCACAATATTTTGGGGAACACAATACCACCACAGTGGTATAGCTGGGTCTTGAGGGAGATTGATTCCCAATTTCCTAAGAAATCACCATATTGATTTCCAAAGTGGTTATACATATACATAATGGAGTACTACTACTCAGCAGAGAAAAACAATGACATCATGAGGTTTGCAGGCAAATGGATGGAACTAGAAAAAATCATCCTGAGTGAGGTAATCCAGACTCAGAAAGACAAACATGGTATGTACTCACTCATAAGTGAGTACTAGATGTAAAGCAAAGAATAACCAGACTGCAACTCACAACCCCAGGGAGTCTACCTAGTAAAGAGGACCCTAAGAAAGACACAGGAATTACCCAATGACAGAGAAATGGATGAGATCTACATGAGCAAACTGGATGTGAGGGGGGGCGATAATGGAAGGCAAGGATCAGGGGAAAGAGAGCTTAGGGTTAGTGGGAGGTCCCAGCTGGATCAGGAACAGAGTGGGAGAACAAGGAAAGAGATACTAAGATAAATGAAGACCCCATGGGAATAGGAAGAAGCAGAGTGCTAGAGAGGTCCCCAGAAATCCACAAAGATACCTCCACAATAAGCTACTGGCAATGGTCAAGAGAAAGCCTGAGCTGACCTGCTATGGTGATTAGATGGTCAAACACCCTAACTGTCATGATAGAACTCTCATCCAGTGACTGATGGAACAAGATGCAAGGATCCACGGTCAAGCCCCAGGTGGAGCTCTAGGAGTCCAGTGGGTGAGAAAGAGGAGGGATTATATGAGCAAGAAATATTGAGACCATGATTGGAAAAAGCAAAGGGACAAATAGTCAAACTAGTGGAAACACATGAACTACGAACCAATAGCTGAGGAGCCCCCATGAAACTGGATCAGGCCCTCTGGATAAGTAAGACAGTTGATTAGCTTGAACTACTTAGGAGTCCCCCAGGCAGTGGGACCAGGACCTGTCCTTAGTGCATGAGCTGGCTTTTTGGAACCTAGGACCTATGCTGAGACATTTTGCTCAGCCTTGGTGTAGGGAGGAGGGGACTAGACCTGCCTCAACTGAATCTACCAGGCTGAGCTGAATCCCCAGGAGAGACCTTGCTCTGGAAGAGGTGGGAATGGGGGATGGATTGGGGAGGGGGGAAGGCTGGGTGGTGGGAGGAGGGAGGACAGGGGAATCTGTGGCTGATATGTAAAATTAAATTAATTATAAAATAAAATAATAATAAAAACCCCACAGGGTAGCTGATACAATCCTGTACAATAAAAGAAATTCTGGAGGCATCACTGTCTCTGATTTCAAGCTGTACTACAGAGCTGCAATAATAAAAACTGCATGGTATTAGCATAATCAAATCAAATTGAAGATCCAGATGTAAATCCACATACCTCTGAACTGATTTTTGATAAAGAATTCAGAAATATACAATAGGGAAAAAACATTTTAAACAAATGGTGCTGGTCTAACTGGATGTTGGTATATAGGATAATGCACATAGATCAATATCTATCACCCTGCACAAACCTCAAGTCCAAGTGAAAAATCAAAGGCCTCAACCAAGATACACTGAGCCACAGAAGAGAAAGTGAGGGAAAGCCTTGAAAGCATTGGCATAGGAGACAACTCCCTGAACAGAACACCAATAACGCACTCACTAAGATCACCAATTAATAAACGGGACTTCATGAAACTGAGTAGCTTCTTTAAGGCAAAGGACACTGTCAATAGGACAAAAAAGCAGCCCAGAGAATAGGAAAAGATTTTCACCAACTCCTCATCTGACAGAGGGCTATTATCCAAAAGAACTCAAGAGACTAGACATCAACAAACTAAATAATAATATTAAAAAATGGGGTACAGATCTAAACAGAGAATTCTCAATGGAGGAATCACAAATAGCTGTGAAACAAAGAAACATTCAACATCTCTAGCTACAGGGAAATGCAAATCAAAGCTACTTTGAGATTCCATCTTATGCCTGTCAAAATGGCTAAGATCATGCTGGCGAGGATGTGGAGCAAGAAGAACATTCTTCTTTTGCTGGTGGGAGTGCAAACTTGTACAACTACTTTGGAAATCATGGCAATTTCTCAGAAAATTGATTATCAGTCTACCTCAAGATTCGACTATACCATCTCGACCATCCCATTCCCTCATTTTCTCATCCCCCAAACCCTCACCTCTATTGACCCCCTCTCATCCCTAGTTTACCCATGGTGATCTCCTGGTCAAGCTGGAGGAAGGATGGAGTGGGATATCTTGATAGAGGGAGACATTATGGGATAAGGGAGAAACCTGCTGCTAAGGAAATTTCCAGGAATCCACAAGGACGACCCCATATTAGACTACTAGCAACAGTGGTGAGGGTGCCTGAACTGGCCTACCCTGGTAATCAGGTTGGTGAATACCCTGTCATCATAGAGCCTTCATACAGTAACTGATGGAAGCAGATGAAGAGATCCACAGCCAAGCACCAGGCCACGCTCCTGGAGTCCAGTCAAAGAGAGGTAAGAGGGATTCTATGAGCAAGGGGGGGGGTGTGTCAAGATCATGATGGGGAATCTACAGAGACAAGCTCACAGGAACTCACAAACTTTAGACAGACAGCTATAGAACCTGCATGGGACCAGACTAGACCCTCTGCATACAGGGATAGTTGTGTAGCTGGTTCTGTTTGAGGGGCCCCTGGCAGTGTGATCAGGATCTATCCCAGTGCATGAGCCAGCTTTCTGGATTCCATTACTAATGATCAGACACCTTGCTCACCCCTGATAAATTGGGGAGGGGCTTGGTCCTGCCTCAACTGAATGTACCAGACTTTGCTGTCCCCCCATGGGAGAACTTACTCTGTTGGAGGAGGGGATGAGGGGTGGGTCGAGGGGGTCGTGGGTGGAAAAGACTAGGAAGTGTGGCCTTGTGGGAGGAGATGTGTCACTTGGTAGTAGCTTTAAGGTTTCAAAAGCCCATGCCTTTCCTAGTTCTCTCTCTCTCTCTCTCTCTCTCTCTCTCTCTCTCTCTCTCTCTCTCTCTCTCTCTCTCTCTCTGTCTCTGCCTCTGTCTGTCTCTCTCTCCTCTCTCTGTTTTACTTTTGCAAATCAGATGTACACTTTCAGCTCTTGCTCCAGTGTCATGCCTGTCTGCCTGCTGCCATACTCCCCTCCATGATGGACTCACCCTCTGAGACTGTAAGTCCCCATTACACTCTTTCTTCTTTAAGTTATCATGATGATGGTGTCTCTTCACAGCCAATAGAAAGGTAACTAAGACACTGTTCTTCCCAAAGCTCACCTCTAGCCCTGTTTCTCTGGACTTAGTATGTTCTAAGCCTAGTTCTTGCTCTAGTTCTTGCTCTCTACCCTATTCTGTGTGCTCTTAGTTACAGTGTGTGGTCCTTAAAACAACCTAGCCCATAGTTCCAACATTCAATGAGGTTGTCACAGTCTTATCTCTTTTGCATCTTACTTAGACCTATGGTGTATGTGTTGTTGGTCTTTCTTTAGTGACCACTTACCGTGGATAGCCCCTCAGGGCTCAGACATGTTTAATTTATGTTATTTGAAATCCAGAAACTTTCCACTCAATTCCATATATATGTCATAGAATTTTAGAATGTGTCCTTCCGACTCAGTTATTTGTCAGGCTCATTTCATTCATAATCCATCGACAACTGAAAGAAATATAGGTGCCTATGCCTTGTACACAACCTATCTCATCTTTAATCCTTTTTGCAACATAATTAGTATGAATGCTGATTTTGCTTATAATTTTATAGAATTATTTTCCAAATTCCATAACTGTTCTGGGAGCCCTGGTCCTACTTTCCCTTGTTCTAAAGATTCTCTCAATCTCAAAGTCTTTGTAGCTTCATGGGACCTACTCCTTCCCCCATCCCTTCCTTTATTTTCATCTGTGTGAAACATACGAGATGCTTTGGTTCAATTTATTTCTGACACCAATTTCTTCTCAGCATTTTAGGAAGGTAGGAACCAAAGAAATCACTCATTAGGATCTCCTGTAACAATTCCCTCAGAAATCCACTGAAGTTAGAGAGATAGTAAAGGGAAACAGTCAAGAATAATGAAGACAGGATGGTGGTCACTCTGTCAGAACTATGATGGTTTTTAAAAGCTTGTTTTCTGCGTGAGAAAATAGACTCCAAGAGATTAAGATCTGTCCAAGGTCAGATATCGGTTCATAGCATAGTTGTAACCGAAGAGTTCAGTCTCCCGACTTTCTACCATTCCCTAATGCTATTTCACTCTAATTCTAAACCATAGCCTTATGTATTCAGAAAAAAAAAATGTGATTTACACCCAAACTCACCTTCAGTGGCATTACTGCAGGTGTTTATTATTAGTCAGCCATATTTTCTAAGTCACCTGCCTAGGCCTTACTCATATCATGCCTGGGAAGTCAAGTGGGTCTAAGAGACAACCCCTGGAAATTCTGAGTCTTTTGAAAGTTCAGAGGCTACCGCCCCTTTGCTAAGTATATCAGATACCCTCAGCCTCCATCTGATTGTTTGAAGCAGATGAAACCCATTCAGGGAAAGGATCAGCTGAAACAGTGTTAGTCTACCCTATCCTGAGGGCTGATCTGTGTTTGTTTATAGGCCAAGTGTGGGAAAACATCCTCCTGAGATTGGTCCATATCTTACCACACCTTTGCAGCCGCTCTCACCTTTGGGATATAAGTGGATCCCACATCACGGCTCTGTTTTTTTGAGGTCCAAACCGGATACTTGGGACTAAATATATCTCTGAAAAGAAGGGTGACATCAGGACCCCAAATGGGAAGCCAGTTGCCATCCAGTTCTTTTTATAGCTCTGACCTAGCTGATGACAGGCTCTAAGAACCATATTCAAATCATGATTAGTGTCTAGTTTACCTCCAACCTCTTCAGGACCTGAGGACTTCAGTTCATTTTGTCCTACTCAGTTGCTGCTTTTACATCATAGTCCAAATGGACTCTTACCAGCTCCTTCTCAGTCTCTATTCTAGAGGTTTCTAGGACAAGCCAGTGTGGTGGAAAGAATCAATTTTACAGTGGGATACACCGAACTCCAAATTTTTGTTCTGCTACCTTGAGCAGTTTGTGGAACATGTACTGTCCTAAATTTCACAACTGGGAAATGGAATGCCGGATAACATTTGTCTCAGAATTATTGTAAAGATTTATTAAAATCAAATTTAAGGAAGTCCCCATCCCAGTTCCTGGCACACATGGATGCCCATGAATCCTCAGTTCCCTTTTCTTTCCCTGTCCCTCTACCAATTCTATATGTCTCTCAATCACTCAGGCACTCATTTGCTCTTTCAACAAATGTTTATTAGTAGAAATAGGAAAGTCACTGGATTTCGTTTCCTGACAACCCAATGTTATGAAAGTTGTATCTGTTTTAAATTAAACACATTTGAATTGAAATGTTGGCTGCCACTTCCTACTTGTCAGAGCTAGAGTAAATCATTGTACCTGTTTGAACATCAGTTTTCATATCTGAAACCTTGGGGTAACTAGAAATGATAATGGCAATAACAATAAACTAATTGGATGGGAAATATGTCTTTTCTCTAAGACTATTACATGATTGATAATCTGTAAACATTTGTTGATATCAACATGAGAATCCAAGATTTATTTTCCAAATGAAGTACATGGACTCTTTTGTTTCAGCAAGGTGCTGTCCCAGAAACTGTTCCACTGCTGGTGTAGCCATACACATGCAATTCATCCTGCATTTTACCTGAGTTGTGTTCAAACCTCTTAAGGTTGAGATGAGCTGTAAACCTGTTTTGGCAGTTATATTCAGATAATTTCCCACAGAGATCCTGCCTTCCACAATAATGGTACCTCTAGGATCGTGTTACTCTAGATGGCTACAGGATATGGCTAGAAGAACTTAATATTACTTGAGTAATCAGCCCTGGAGTGCTCGGAATCTTAAAGAAGACCCTAGTTTCTAAGCAAGTCAGAATAAACTGATGCTCATCTACTCATTGAGTGTTTCTGTGGTGAAAATACCATTTAGCCATACTTGATAACTGAACCGGGCATCAGGAAATGAGTTCTGCTCCTGGGTTTCTGAATATGCTTATGTATGTATGTCAGTTATCATTATCCGTCTCCAGAGGGTCTTAGTATCTTTATCTTGGAAACATAACATTTCTATTTAGCTGGTCTGAGAACTGAGCTTTTACTTAATAGTTGGATCTGACTAGATACATGGTTGCTTTTCTTCTTATTCCATGTTTTCGGACTCACCCTCTCCTCACATTTCTTCTTGAAAGGCCGAGTTCCATAAAGGGATACAAAGTTAGAACTGTTTGTGTTGTGCTGTGGCAATGTGGGGAGAGGCAAAAATTGTAACTGTTGGTAGAAACAAGGACTTGGTAAAGTTTGTATGTTTAATTAACTAAGCTCTGCATGTCATATAAGACTTCAAGTATGAGAGAAATGTTCATACCTAGAATTCTTTATAATTCTAAACAAGCACTAATGATTTCTTTTTCCAACACACTCCCTGAAAAGGTCCCCAATAAGGTCCAGTGTACTTCAGGTACTGGATTTGGATTTCTTGACTGATTTTTGCTATCTTTTCTCTATTCCTGGTCTTGTATGAATCTACCTTTCTTCTCATAACCCCTCTACAGCAATCCAGGTGATTCTTAAAGGTGGACCAGGGTGACTAGCAACTAATCTTCCCCCAAAGAGGTCATGTCAGACCATGTATTTTTTTTAATCTTAGACCATTCTTCATGTGAAAGCTCCATTTACTCAGAAAATAAATGATTAGCTTCCTTCTAATCAGAAATCTGTGTAGGCTCAAAGATTTCTGTCATTTGTGATAAAACATTTTCTCCTGGGAAATCAACCTTTATAAGGGCCTAAGAAGTAAAATCCAGGGAGATGTTTCTAGTGAGATAGTGTTCAGTCTTAATGAATCAGAATAATGACTTGAAACACCAGGAAACCATGGGGTCTCAGATGAGATATTCTGGAAACAAAATTAACATTCAGACCACCAGCCATCTGAGATATGAATGTTACTATTTTGGTCTTTTGCTACATTCACTTCTGCAACCTTCCTGTAGTCAAACTTTCTCCCAGTAGCTAAATTTAGCCCAAGGCTATGCTGATAAAACATTTATTAATCAGCTGATGAAGAGCAGCTCTGGAGGAGTTGGAGATTGTGAGTCCTGAGAGTCAGTATTCAGTTTGTTGTTGCCTTTGACCCTGTTCTAGGCAAAATATTCTCTACATTTGATAAAATCTGGCTATATAGAGCACACATTCTGATCATCATAACAAAGGTGATAAACTTTTTATAGTATGACTACATCTGTTGTCTCAATGCAGCCTTATACCCTATAAATAAGATAAATAATATCATACCTATTTAATAGAAGCACAAAACCTTATTTAACACAGCTATTTCTAAAACCAGAATTGGAAACTAGTGCCTCAAGTACTGGGCCTGGGGAGGAGGTGGTATTTTGTTTTGCTTTTTATAACCTCCACTTGGAATACCTTCATATCTTTGATTTCAAATCTCTGCTTGTTCTGAATACTTAAACTGTTTTGGGACACCTTTAATTACTATGCAATTTATATATAAAAATCCACCAACTTTAAGTGAAGAACCTAAGATATTTTGATAAATTCATATAGTCATTTGATGGCAAACACAATTCTGATATAGAACATATTTATCACTCACCAAATTCCCCCATGCCCCTCTAAACAGTCTTTTTCACATAATCATGGGAAACAAGGTTCTTCTTTCTATATTTATACTTTTGTAAGAATTTTTAATTTGTAAAATTGTTGTGCCTCCAAAAAGTTATGGAAACAATCAAGACTCCTGGAGCTCAGCCCAGTGCTTGCTACAAGCCCAATCTTATGGAGGCATTTTTTTTTATACAAATGAGCATCCTCTTCTCAGATAACGTTAGCTTGTGTAAAGTTAATATAAAACTTTCCAGCACACAAAGTCCTAAAAGACCACAACTGTCAGCCTAGACCATTGTATGCAGAAAAACAATCTGCTACAGTTGGAGGAGAAAGAAAAACTTTCCATGATACAAAGAACCTGCAACATTTATAACCAAACCTAAAGAAAATACAGGAAGGAAAACTTCAAGCTGAAGAGAGGAAGAAGAAAACAAATGAAGCCATAATTATTGAAACTTGGGGTATCACTGAGAATCAAACACAGCCACCAAAAACTGTGGTGGTATTATGTTCCCCAAAATATTGTGTACCCTAATAAACTTATCTGGGCTCAGAGACAGAACAGCCACTAGATACAAAGGCTAGAAAATGGTGGCACTCACACCTTTAATCCTAGCATTCCAGAGGTAGAAATTCCTTTGGATCTTTGTGAGTTCAAGGCCACTTTGGAAACAGCCAGGCATGGTGACACACGCCTTTAATCCCAAGAAGTGAGCCTGTAATCCCAGGGAGTGATGGCAAAACCAGAAAGATATATAAGGCGTGAAGACAAGAAACTAGAAGCATTTGGTTTTGGTTAAGCTTTTAGGCTTTTGAGCAGCAGTTCAGCTGAGACCCACTTGGATGAGGACTCAGAGGCTTCCAGTCTGAGGAAACAGGACCAGCTGAGGAATTGGTGAGGTGAGGTGGCTGTGGCTTGTTCTGCTTCCCTGGTCTTCCAGCATTCACCACAATACCTGGCTCAGGTTTGATTTTATTAATAAGAACTTTTAAGATTCATGATACAAAAAACCAACAATACAATGACTACAATCAACGTACACCTTTCAATAATACATTTAAATATTAATGGTCTCAGTTCTCCAATCAAAAGACACAGCCTGGCTGAATGAATCAATAAGTAAAATCCATCCATCTGTTGTCTAGGGGGAACAAATCTTAGCTTTAAAAATAGTCATAGCCTTAAAGTAAAGATGGACTGAAGTACTTCAACCAAATGGCCTTGCTCTTAATAACTGACAAAACAGACTAAAAATGATCAAAAGAGATAACTATTCTAAACATATATGCACCAAACTCTGCTGCACTGAATTTCATAAAAAGTATATTACTAGAATTAAAGACACAAGATGTGGTGGTTTGAATAGCAATGGCTCCCATAAGCTCGTATATTTGAATGCTTGGTCATTAGGGAATGGCACTATTTAAAACATTAAAATATGGCCTTGTTGGATTAGGTGTGTCCTTGGTGAAGGAAATGAGGCACTGGGGGTGGACTTTAAAGTTTCAGGAGCCCAAGCCAGTCCCAGTGGCTCTCTCTTCCTGATACCTATGGATCTAGATGTAGAACTTTCAGCTACTTCTGAGTGTTGTCATGCTCCCTGCCATGCTGAAAATGAACTAAACCTCTGAAACTGTAAGCAAGCCCCAGTTTAATGCTTTCTTTTATAAAAGTTGGTGTGATCATGGTGTCTCATCACAGCAATAGAACACTGACCAAAACAATTAACTGAAAGTTGCCCCTGGCCACTTTGGGCTTCTGATGCTCTTAAGCCAACAGGCTAAGAAAGGAATAATAGTGTTAGGTGGGATGATTGATCTAGATTACCATGGGGAAATTGGAGGTGAAAAGATTATGTCTGGAGTGCAAGATATCCTTTATGGTGTCTCTTGGTGCTACCATGTCTTGTGATTAAAGTCAATGGGAAATTGTTTTCATTTGGAAATTAGTCACAACCTAGGAAGAGATGATTGTGTGCCAAGTTGACAAGGGGTGGACTTGTGATGGCTATTCTTGGTTGTCAACTTGACTACATCTGGAATTAACTAACACTCAAAATTGAGGGCATGCCTACAAGGAATTTGGCTTAATTTGAAGTGGGAAGATCTACTTCTAATCTGAATCTATGAGGTAAGAAGACACATGCCTTTAATCCAGATCTTGAGGTAGGAAGACACACCTTTTATCAATGTCTTTTGAGGTGAGAAAACCTGCATCTAATCAGGGTCACACCTTCTGTTGGAAGCCTGTATAAGGACATGTTTGCTTTCACCTTGCTAGCAGGTCCACTCCTTCACTGGCATTAGAGCCTACTTTTTCAGGATCCCAGCATATACTGAAGACCAGCTGAGACATCCATCCTCATGGACTGAGCTTGACCACAGGCTGTAAATCATTCTAATTTCCAGAAGGCAGTGGGTACTTTGAATCAGCACCCAATATATGATACCTTTTCTCCCATAGCCAGGATCCACGGGTCCAAGAATCAAGGAGTGGAAAAGGGAACAGTTCCTTATGACCCACTAGGACAATTTTTGCTTCCTGTTCCCATGACCTTAAATTTTGCTGGCTTAGAAATTTTGGTTCCAAAGATGGGAATGCTCCTGCCAGGAGCCACACTACAGTGTAACATCAACTTATTAATAGTAGATAATTTCAAAAGCCCACTTTCTCAAATAGACAGGCCATCTGAACAAAAGAAATAAGCAGAGAAACATCAGAATTAAATGAGATCACACCTAAAGTAGACTCAACAGATATCTGTAGACTATTCTACCCAAATACCAAAGAATATACATTCTATTCAGTATCATACCAGAGCTTCTCTAAAATAGACCATATCCTGGGAAACAAAGCACATCTTACAAATTTAAAAGAATGAAATAACTCAACATATCCTATCTGACAATAATGTAATTAAAAAAAAGTCAACAGCAAACAAATCTCTAGTAAGTGTGCAAATTCATGAAGATTACACAATTCATTAATGAATGGTGAATGGGTCAAAGACAACATCAGGAATGAAATAAAAATATTTCTGGAGCTAAATGAAAATGAAAACACAACACCACAAAACCTTTGGGACACATTAAAAGCAGCCTTACAAGGGAATTTTTATAGTTCTAAGTGCTTATATTAAAAAATTCAGAAAGAACACAAAGGACTTTATAATGTAAGTTAATAATTAGGAAAAACAAGCCCAACATAAACCCATACCTATTAGACAGCAAGGAATAGTAAGAATCAGAGTAGAAATCAATGAAATAGAAACAAAGAAAACAATAAAAAGTACCAAAGAATTTAAGAGGGGTTCTTTGAGAAGATAAACAAGATTGACAGACCCTTGGCCCAACTAACCAAAAGAAAGAGACGACCCAAATGAACAGAATTAGAAATGAACAAGGAAACATCACAAGAGACACCAAAGACATTTAGAATATTATAAAGGAATACTTTGAAAACTTGTACTCCATTGATCTGGAAAATCTAAGAGAAATGGATTAATATTTGAATTCATCCAAAGCACCAGAGTTAAACTAAAAGGCTAAAAACCACCCAAGCAGACCTATAACAAATAAAGAGAGAGAAACAGTACTAAAACACCTCCCAACTAAAAATGTCCAGACCCATATGGATGCACTATTTCTTTGTAAAACATGAGGTCTGTAAGTATTTTCTCCCAATATTTAGCTTTCATTTTTGTCATTTTCACATGAGCTTTTACAGAGTAAAATGTTCAAATTATAGTAAGGTTCAATTTATAGATTTTTCTTTTTGTTAAATAGCTTTTTAAGTTAGCATACAAAATAATGAGTTTCATGATGGCATTTTCATGTGTATGTGTTATGCTTTGTTCTCAGTTAGTTCCCCTTCTCTACTTCTTTCTCATGCCCTGTGATCTCTTCTGGCTGCTTCCCTTGCTTCTCAAGATACTCTGCCCTTCTACTTTCCTACCACATGTACTCCGTTGTGCTATTTCCCTCTCCCTTAAGATTACTTCCTCCTTGCTTATGAACCCCACTTTAGTTTCATGGCCTGAACATACATCTACATACTCACAAACATAATGATGCACATATAAATTTAAATCTAGATCTCTCATATGAGACAAAACATACAATATTTGTCTTTCTGAGTCTAGCTTATTTTTTCTTAACATAGTGTTTCTAATTGTATCCTTTTTCACAAATTCAATGATTTTGTTTTTGTTTAGTGCTTCATATGTACAGATCATCTTTTATATATTGTGTCTTATTTTAGTAGCTTTTTGTGTATCTTAGATATTAATCCCTTGTAAGAAGTGCAATTGGCAAAGTATTTTTATTTATTTTATATGCTATTTCTTCACTCTAGTGATTATTTCCTTTAATGTGCAGAAGTTGTTTTAATTTCATATCATCGCTTTTGTCAATTCTTGGGATTGTTTCTTGTTCATTGAAGTCATTTTCAGATACTCCCTGCTTACATTTATAACTTGAAGTAATTAACCTCAACCTTCTATATCATTTTCAAAGTTTCAGGTCTTACTTTAGGGTTTCTGATTCATTTAAATTGATTTTTGTATAAGGAGAGAGATATGAATCTAGATTTATTCTTCCATATGTGGTAATTGTGTTTTCCCAGAACCTTTTGTTGAGGAAATTATTTTCTATAATTTGTATTTTAAATACCTTTGTCAAAAATTAGGTAGCTGTAGCTGTCTATGTCTATTTCTGTGACCTCTATTTCACTGCTCTTTATTGTCTGTTTTTTTTTTTGTGCCAGCACTAGATTATTTTGTTACTATGGCTATGCAGTATAATTTAAGATCAGGCACTATAAACCTCAAGTACTACCTTTAAGCATAGGACTTCCTTGGCTAATTCAGTATCTTTTGTACTTCCATATGAATTTTAGGATTTTCTTTTTGAGTGTCTCATTTTGTAACCCTGGCTAGCCTTTGTGGTATTGTATTCCCCCAAATATTGTGCATGCTAATAAACTTATCTAGGGTCAGAGACAGAACAGCCACAATATTAAACATAAAGGATAGGCAGTGGTAGCACACACCTTTAATTCTAGCATTCCAGAGGCAGAAATCCATGTGTTCAAAGATACAGACAGGCATGGTGACTCATCACGCCTTTAATCCTAAAAACAAGCCTTTAATCCCAGGGAGTGGTGGTAGAAAGTAGAAAGGTATATAAGGCATGAGGACCAGAAACTAGCAGCATTTGGCCTGGTTAAGCATTTTGGCTGGTTAAGATTTCAGGCTTTGAGGCAGCAGTTCAGCTGAGAGCCATTGGGATGAGGACACAGAGGCCTCCAGTCTGAGGAAGCAAGACCAGCTGAGGATCTGGCGAGGTGAGGTAGCTGTGGCTTGTTCTGGCTCTCTGATTTTCCAGTGTTCACCCCAATAACTGGCCTCAGGTTTGATTTTATTAATAAGAACTTTTAAGATTCATGCTACAAGCCTTGGTCACTATGTAGATCAGATTGGCCTTGACTTACAGAGATTCTTGTGATTTTGCCTCCTGTGTGCTGGGATTGAAGGTATGAAGGTAAGAGCCACCATGCCTTCATGTTATTGTTTTTTTCAAATTTTGGGAAGAATGCCATTGGAAATTTGTTGAGTGACGAATTAAGTTTGTAGATTGTTTTGGACTGATAGCCAATTTTCCAAAATTTATTCTGCTAATCCAGGTGCACTAGAAGTCTTTCCATCTTCTAGTGTCTTCTTCAATTTCTTTCTTCAGTGTTTTAAGGTTTTTATTGAAGAGGGTTTTTTTTGCCTCCTTTGGTTAGATTTATTCTTGGAAACTTTACATTTTTATGCTAATATGAATCCCCTTCCCACTTTTTTCTTGGCAAGTTTGTTATTAATATATAGAAAGGCTAATAGTTTTTATTTATATTGTAGCCTGCTGTTTTGCTGAAAGTGTTTTCAACAAGTAGGTTTCATTTTTCTTTTCACTGCCCTGCATGATGGTCACTCACATCCCATCCTTGACACTTTGCTGTATCCATTATAGACCATTCTTTACATTTTGCTCTGTCTGGTCATGTCATTACTATCTCTGACCACAGATTTTCATGATAATGTTCTTTTTGAAAAAATAAGATATTTCTAGCCTGTGAAACATAAATCATCTTTATATTTTCACAGTTGACATAGCATGCATTTTCTGCCTTGTTCTTCTTGCATTGTTTCAGGCTTACCCTATACCTTCATGAAAACAGCAAAGATTCAACAAATGTGGGGTTCATTGCCTCCTTTAACAAACTTGTTCCAGTCCATAAGCCTGGGGCTTGTGTGTGTGTGTGTGTGTGTGTGTGTGTGTGTGTGTGTCTAGGATAAGACAGACTTTCTCATCATGTCTCACTGGATATCAGAGAGAAGCAAAGGGAACTTCTTATAGACCAAGTTCCATAACTTCCTTGGTTTTCCTTTCTTTATCTTGGGAGAGCATAGGCTGAAATTCTGGACTAGGCCTAGATATTTGTCAGTGGCTAGGATATTGGTTAAACTCTTCTCTTAAGAGGTTTCTAAATGGGACCTCCTAAAACTGAGAAGCTTTTATAGGGCAAAGGACATGGCAATATGACAATATGACAAAATGACAGCCTACAGAATGGGAAAAGATCTTCACCAACCCCACATCTGATAGAGGTCTGATCTCCAAAATATATAAAAAACTTAAACTAAACATTAAAATACCAAACAATCCAATTAAAAATAGGTTACAGCTCTAAACAGAGAATTCTCAATGAAAAAATCTCAAATGCCTGAAAGACATTTAAGGAATTGCTCAACATCCTTAGTGATCAGGGAAATGCAAATCAAAACGACTCTGAGATACCATCTTACACCTGTCAGAATGGCTATGATCAAAAACACTGATGGCAGCTTCTGTTGCAGAGGATGTGGAACAAGGGGAGCACTTCTCCACTGTTGGTGGGAGTGCAAGCTTGTACAGCCACTTTGCAAATCAGTATGGCAGTTTCTCAGATAACTGGGAATCAATCTTCCTCAAGACTCAGCCATGCCACTCTTGGGCATATACGGAAGGAATGCTCAATCATACCACAAGGACACACAATTAACTATGTTCATAGCAGCATTATTCATAATAGCCAGAACCTGGAAACAACCTAGATGCCCCTCAACTGAAGAATGGATAAAGAAAATGTGGTACATATACACAATGGAGTACTACTCAGCAGAGAAAAACAATGACATCATGAAATCTGCAGGCAAATGGATGGAACTAGAAAATATCACCCTGAGTGAGGTAACCCAGACTCAGAAAGACAAACATGGTGTGTACTCACTCATAAGTTGATACTAGCAAAGGATAACTAGTCTGCAACCCACAGCTCTAGGGAGACTAGCTAGCAAGGAGGACCCTAGGAGTGATGCATAGATCACACAGTGAAGGCGAAATAGATGAGATTTACATGAGCAAACTAGTGGTGAGAGGGGGTAATTGAGGGCAAGGGATGGGGCATGAGAGCATAGGGGAGCGGGAGGTTCAAGCTGGAATGGGACAGAGTGGGAGAGCAAGGAAAGAAATACCAAGATAAATGAAGACATCATGGGAATAGGGAGAAACAGAGTGCTAGGGAAGTTCCCAGGAATCCACAAGGATGACCCCACCTTAGACTACTGGCAATGGTCGAGAGGGTGCCTGAACTGGCCTACTCTGGTGATCAGATTGGTGAATACCCTAACTGTCATCATAGAGCCTTCATTCAGTGACTGATGGAAGCAGATGCAGAGATCCATGGCCGGGCACCTGTCCAAGCTCCAGAAATCCAATCGATGAGAGAGAGGAGGTATACTATGAGCAAGGGACATGGAGATCATGATGGGAAAACATACAGAGACCTCTAGCCAAACTACTGGAAACTCATGAACTGTGTACTAATAGCTGTGAAGCCCACATGGTACTGGATTAGCCCCTCTGGATAGGCGAGACAGTTGTTTAGCTTGAACTGTTTAGGGGGCTCCCAGGCAGTGGGATCAGGATCCATCCCCTGGTGCATGAGCCGGCTTTTTGGAGCCCAGTGTCTATGGTGGGAAACCTTGTGTAGCCTTAGTGCAGGGAGGAGGGACTTGGACCAGCCTCAACTGAAGTACCAAGCCCTGCTGACTCCCCATGAGAGACCTTGCCTTGGAGGAGGTAGGAATGGGGAGTGGGATGGGGGAAAGGATGGGGGCCAGGAGGAGAGAGGAGAGGGGTATCTGTGGTTGGTATGTAAAATGAATAAAAAATTTAATTAATTAACTAACTAATTAATTAAAATAGGATATCATCTCTTCATATATTTTTGTCTTCCCTTTCCACTTAGGAGATGATTCTTCCCTATAACTCTGAACATTCATATGCAGACACATTGTTTAAGCCTCAAAAGATAAAAGAACAAGACCTTGCTTTTTCACTTTGTGATATGGTCATCTTCTTCCATAGAGAGTGTGTCCTTCCTGACCTTAGGTCAATGGATATTACCTTTATTCTTAAGAACTTGGAATTAGCCGGGCAGCGGTGGCGCATACCTTAATTCCAGCACTCGAGAAGCAAAGCCAGGAGGATCCCTGTGAGTTCGAGGCCAGCCTGGTCTACAGAGTGAGATCCAGGACAGGCACCAAAACTACAAAGAGAAGCCCTGTCTCGGGGAAACAAAAACAAAAAACAAACTTGGATTTAGCCAAAGGCAGCGGGTTCTGTAGAAAGGGAAGGAAAAGCATATCTTTTCAGTGATGGAGCTGAGACTGATGTCCAGAAGGAAGAGAGAATTTGACCAGTGAACTATAGATATAAGCTCAGGGCCTAGGTTAAATCAGAGTCATCACTGTTTGTCTGAGAGCCACTTGGCTTCCTTGGATTCATATTTCCACCCTGGACCACAACAAAAGCAGCAGTCCTCCTGTGAGTCTCTCTTAGGAATTACAGCAGAAGTCATTCTCTCTTCATGAAGTTTCTCTTGAGTTAATAACAGCAGTTCACACTCTGGCTCATTTGTTAATCTAAAGGAATATTCTAAGGTAGTGCAATGGTTTGACACATATTTTTGCAGTGGTGTTGCTATAAGAGTGAATTTAATGGACAACTTTCATGGTCCAAGCAGACAAGGGTCATGACTGACACAGTGCTCTGATATTAAAAGCTACTTTTAATATGTCTGTCACAACCACTTGCAAGTGAAAATGCTTTGTACAAAAGCTAGCAACTGCAGCTTCTCAATTCTGGGTGTTTATAGCCTGAGACTGCCTACCTACTGAGACTAGCTAGCCATTTTGTCCCCTGTGTTGTATATATTAAGCACTCTGAGATTCTGGGTCCCACAACCATCGGACACTGCTCCATTAAAGGGCATATACCAACACAAGATAAATCCTTTGTATCCCTAGTCTCTCCAGGACTTTTATCATGAAGGGTGTTGGATTTTGTCAAAGGCCTAGTCTGCATCTAATGAAATAATGATGTGACTCTTGTATTTCAGTTTGTTTGTGTGTTGTTTTACATTTACTGATTTATGTATGTTGAGCCACCCTACATCTCTAGGATGAAGCCAACTTGATCATGGTGGATAATCTTTTGGATGTGCTGTTGAATTCAGTTTACAAATATTTTATTGAGGATTTTTGTATCTGTGTTCATATTGATCTATAATTTTCTTTGTTGCTGGGTCTTTGTGTGGTCTGGGTATCTGGGTAATATTGGCTTCATAAAAAGAATTGGGACATGTTCTTTCAGTTTCTATTTTGTAGAATAATTTGAGGAGTATTGGCAGTAGTTCTTCTTTGAAGGTTTGGTAGAATTCTGAACTGAATCCATCTTACCCTGCTTCTCTCTCTCTCTCTCTCTCTCTCTCTCTCTCTCTCTCTCTCTCTCTCTGGTTGGAAGATTTTTAGTTATTGATTATATTTCATTAGGGGTTATAGGTCTGTTAAAGTTCTTTATATTATCTTTATTTGACTTTGGTAAATCATATATGTCAATAAATTCATCCATTTCAATTAGGTTTTCAAATGTTAGAGTAAGAATTTTAAAGTATGTCCTTAAGATTCTCTGAATTTCCTTGGTGTCTCTAATAATGTCTCCCTTTTTATTCCTAATTTTATTAATTTGGATCTTATCTCTTCTGACATTTGGTTAATTTAGCAAAAAGATTTGTCAGTTTTGTTGATTTTCTCAAAGAATCAAATCTTCATTTTATTGATTTTTTTAATATTGTTTTCTTGTTGTTGTTTGTTTCTGTTTCAATCATTTCAGCCGTAAATTTAATTCTTCCCATTTACTTTTGGGGGTATTATTTCCTTTTGTTTTTCTCAAGCATTTGGTGTGCCATTAAGTTATTAATATGATATTCCTCCAGTTTTTCATGCAGTCACTTATTTTTATGAACTTGCCTTGTGGAACTGCCTTGGTTGTATTTCATAGGTTTGGGTAAGTTGTGTTTTCATTTTCATTCAATTGTAAAGAAAAGTTTTAATTTCTTTCTTGATTTCTATTCAATAATGAGCTGTTCAGTTTCCATGTGTTTGTATACTTTCATTTGTTTCTATTGTTGTTGATACTCAACTTTAATATATGGTGATCATATAGGATACAGGGTGTTATTTAAGATTTTTTATATCTGTTGAGACTAGCTTTGTGTCCTAATATGTGAACAGTTTTGAAGAAAGTTCAATGAACTGCTAAATTTTTAGTGTTTGGGTTGAATCTTCTGTAGATTTCTGTTGTCTATTTTATTTATATTATTTAACTCCAGTGTTTCTCTGTTTAGTTTTTGTCTGGATGACCTGTTTGAAAATAGGTATTTGAAAAACTGTATTGCTGTTTTGCGTGTGTGTGTGTGTGTGTGTGTGTGTGTGTGTGTGTGCGCGCGTGCACACGCGCGCGCGCGTGCGAGTACCACATGTACATAGTGTACCCAGAGGTCAGAGAAGGCATCACATCCCTGGGAAATGGAGTTATGGATGGTTGCGTAGTGCTGGTAACTGACCCATGATCCCCCTGAAAGAGTGGACAGTGCTTATAAATGCTGAGGCATCTCTTCAGCCCCTCTGATGTGGATTTTCTAAAGTAGAAAATGACAAAATGATAGCACAACAGTACACATTTATATGGTTAATTTAGCAAAAAGATTTGTTAGTTTTGTTGATTTTCTCAAAGAATCAAATCTTCATTTCATTGATTTTTTTAATATTGTTTTCTTGTTGTTGTTTGTTTCTGTTGTTTGTTTCTCCAGAAATATATACTTTATGTCGAAGATTTGAAGAACAATTAAATACTTGGTCACAATCTTCAGGTTTCTACATTTTGTTTTCATTATGATTTTTTTCTTTCTAGGTTGAATAAGAAAATGAAAGATTTTCCTAATATGTTACATTTGCAGAATTCTTCAGTATAAACTTTTGAAGTTTAAGATTTAATCATTCATTAAAGGCTTTCATAAGTTTCTTTTGTTTATAATGTTTCTCTCTAGTATGGATTCTGCTGTGGTTTGTAACTAGAGAATGCTGAGTAAATGATTTTTCATATTCTATACATTTATAAGGATTCTATACAGTTTGATTTTTTCTGGTATTTTTTAAGATTTTAGTAGAAGGCACAGTATTTGCCACATCCATTGAATTTGTAAGGTTTCTTTTCAGTATGGATTTTGAAATGTTCTTTAATTTGTGACAACTAATGGAGGCTTACCACATTCTGTACATTTGCAGGTTTTCTTTCCAGCGTGAACTTTTTAATGTTCTATAATTAAAGCATTTGTTAAATTCTTTCCATTTGTAAGGTTTCTCTCCAGCATGATTTTCAGATGGTTTATAATCACTGGGCACATGGTAAATGATTTGTCACTTTCATTACATTTGTTTTCCATTAAAAAGAATTTTCTAATGTGTTCTTAGACTCGAGCAACTAGTAAATGATTTGTCACATCCCTTATATTTTTAAGGTTTCACTTCTGGTACTGATTCTATAATGGATTTCAAGGTGTTCCAACTAATAAAAGGGCTTATCACATTCTTTATATTTCTATGTTTTCTCTCCATTATAAATTATTTGATGTTTTTGGAGACTTGAGTTGCTTCTGAAGCATTTTTCATATTTCCTGCATTTTGTGGTTTCTCTCCACTATGGATTAGTGTTGCACAAATTTGTGGGTAGAGCCTAAGTATTTATTACTTTCTTCAAATTTGCACTTTGTTTCATGTGGATTCTCTGATTTTGGTTAATGTTTGAACACAAATTTGAATGTTTATTACAGTCTTTATATTTTCAGGATTCTTTTCTAATGTGCATACTTTTACATTTATTGAGGTTTGATGATTCAATAGAGGCATTCCTGTGGTTACTGCATCTGTATTTGTTTCAGTTTTCTGCAGTATTATTTGTGTTACAAGTGTGTGTGTATGAAGTGTACAACTGGAAGATTCATGAAACAGTTTGTCAAGTTCATTATATTTGTAGGACTTACCTTCATTATTGACATAGCAATGAACAAAATGCTTTGAACATCGATCCAAAACTTTTCTCTATTTAATCATACAAACAATAGTTCTATAGACTAGATTTCTGTAATTCCCCAACATCAAATTGATACACAAAGCCCTATGAGCAGAATTCAGTTGTTCTCGCTCCTCCAGGGAAACATCTACAGTCAGATCCCTGAACATCAATAGACCCTGGCACACATTTAACAGACAAATTTCTCCAAGTTGTTTTTCTGTGAGTTTCTGTGAGTGCCTCAGATGACCAGATATCTTCTTGCCCTGGTACCTTTGCTACTATCTCCTCTCTCTTCACTTTCCAGTGCTTGTTGTTTTGCTTCACAGGTGAATAGGTCTGGCTTATCAGTGTAAGACAGTAATTAAAGTGCTGTAATTTTTCAATATTCAGCCTCCCTACAAAGCCCTCTGTGCAGGGTCTAGGCATAAAGTGGGCGTTTCATATTGTTTTTCATAATATAGTCTGCATAATCCAACAAAAGCTATCTTCGTGCCGGGGAGGTTGGGAACCTGATAGGTACTGCCTCAGCAGAAGATTCTCAGAGAGGAGATGGTTTTCAGTCCACATTGGAAGGTTGAAAATGCTGACTTCTGATGTTAGCAAAGGATGGCAACAGCAGAGGCAGCAGCAACAATATGGTAAATGCATTTACAACCAGGAGGCAATGGTAAGCAGTCCCAAACCCAAAACTTGTCCCTCTGATCTCCTTACATCTGGAACATTGTCAAAAGATGCTTCTCACATTTCAGATAAGTCTTCCTAATTCAACGAAAACCCTTCACAAGCACGCCCAGGTTATAATCTAATATAGAAAAGCCCGCACATGTCTGCCCAGAGTATTGTCTCATGAGTAGTTCTAGATCATGCCAAATTGACAGTCAGTAGTGACCATAGCAACATAAACCATGCATACAATGCAATGGTGCCTAATGCTTTCATTTTTTCTTTCTTTCTTTTTACTTTTCTTCCTTTCTTTTTTCTCTATAGGACTGATAGGCCAAGCCTACTTCAACTGGCTTTGAAGTATAAGAATTCAAGTGTTCTTCTTGCTCTGCATTATCTGAGGAAAGCATTAACTGCCAGAACAGAAACAACCTTCCCTCCTGGCAACATCAGGAAATGGGGAGGAGTACAGCATGCATTAAACCAAACATAGTCTCATACACTTATGGGAAAAGCTTATGTGAGTAGAACTGAAGATAATAATATGCTGGTTCAGATTTTATATTCCCTTTGTAGCTTAGAATATAATATTGTAATCAGGATTTTTTGCATTTTCAGGATCTCTGATCTACATTGATTTCTCTAAAGAAAACGGGAAAAGCCTCAGAGTAAGAGCACCTGTGAGCATATTACCTCAATCTGTGAGTCAATACATACCATATGTATGTGTTGTATGCTTTGTAAACAGAATCTTCTAAAAATTATTTTATTGATTATTTGGGAATCTCATATCATGCACCCTGATTATGCTCACCTCTCATACAAGTGCTAAGTGCTGCCCCAACCTCACAAATATGTCCACCCTCTCCCCCATGACCTCACCAAATAAAAATAAATGTCTATTTTATGTTACCCATATATTCACTGGAGCACGGTCAAATTACTAGTGCCCAGTCCCCTAAGTGAGAATGAGTCTTTCTCCACTTGTGTACATACCAGAAGTCATCAACTTAGGAGAGCCATGCAGTGCCTAGTGAAGGGCTGGGCCAGCTCTCCTGCACCCATGCTACTACCTGTGTCCATTCCATCACTGTCCTGTGGGCCAGCGAGGCGAAGGCCAGCTCTTCCACACCCACAAACATTAACATGGCTTCAGGCAGCAGCTCAGACCATGGACATCCACATGGGCTTTGGTGGTAAGACTGCCTGCAGACATCATCACAACCTTTAACTGTATCAGGGCCACTGATCCACTCATGGCCCTCAGCAGCTAAACATACCCTGAGCCTTAACATGGCCTCAGATGGTTACATATGCCAATCACACCAGTATGTCCCCTACCCCAGGCAGCAAAGCTCCAGGACATCACCAAGGCATGAGGCAGTGGCACAGACTACATATGTCCACATGGATCTCAGGCTTCTTTGTGGCCTGGGGCATGAACCACAGACACCAACATGACCTCTGGTAGCATCACAGGCCACGGTGATCCTTTGAGATCCAATGCAGAAAATGAAACTTTCCTCATCTCAGGCTTTCATTGTTGCCCAGAGCCAGGGGGATGTGATGGCCGGGAGGCAGGTTTGGGGGCTGAGTCTGTATCTGCATAAGCTCCAGATGTACATAAGCTCTTATGTACACCATCCCACTGACCCTGCTGGGCAAAGACAGCATGTCAACCTCAGCCTTCTTTCTCACCAGTCACCTCAATCACTTCTCCAGTTCCACTACTCTCCATGGTGCACACACCACTCTGTTTTTATCTGTGCCACCTGTCCATCACATATTTGTAAGGCTGGGGCAGCACTTCGGTTGTGTAGAGATTCTTACACACAAATGAACATAACACTATGTATATTGTTTTCTTCTGAGTTTATTTTGAAAACATAGTTTTCTGTCAGTGAACTATAATTTACTTTTTCATTTTCTAGTTTATTGATTTTGATCATATTTTCATGTCAGTATTTACAGATGTACCACATTCTTTTTTAAAATCTGCATGGAGTCCTGTAATATAGATATATTGTATTTTTCCAGATTTAGTTGATGGCCATTTATATTTTTCACTATTTTGCTATTTAAAGATAATAATAGCTCAGATAATACCAAAAAATTTTAAAAGAAAATATAGTGAAAATCTTACTTAACATTTTCTTTGGAGATAATTTCTTGAATATGACATCAAGAACCAAGGCAATAAGAAATTAGAAAAATCAAAGGCTTTTGTTTATTGAATAACTTAGAGAATAAAAGTCAATATTTTCAAATGTGCATCTAATAAGGGATTATTATTTACAATATAAAAGAATGTCTAAAACTCAAAAGGCACAAAACCCTTACTAAAATGGGTTAAAGTGGGCAAAGGATTGAAGATACAAATTCTGAAAGCATCTGAAAAGATCCTGAGTATTACTGCAGAAATGCAAATAAAACCTCAACTAAGATACTATATAATAACCTTAGCAGGGGTATTATTTAAAAGCAGACAATCTTAATGTTATTGGATATGTAGAGAAATTGTACCTATATTGCACTGTTGATAAAAATGTAAAATGATGCAGTCAACAGTGAAAACAAATTTGGGAATGAGTTTACATCCCCAGAAACCGGAGATAGTAGCATGTTTGAAATCCAAGCACTTCTACAGGATCTTTGCAGTCTCAATAGCAACTAAGAAAAGACACTGACTTTTAAGGTAGAAGGAGAGGATTGACACTTGAAGCTGACTTCCATGTGTATGGCCACACTCATATACTCAATCATGTACACACCCATATCCAATCATGCACACACAAAATGATTCAATATGGAGTTCCTGAATAATACTACAATTTTATCCCTAGGCATTAACACCAAAATTTCAAGTAGTGAAACATGAACACTTATGTGTTTATTAAGAAATCACAAGATATAAATAACCTAGGTATTCATTAATTGATGACTGTATGAAAGAATAGTGTATAAGCATATAATGAAGTATTATTCAGTTGTAAATGGAATGGAATTCTAATACAAGCTACAATATAGATGAACTTTGAAAGTGTTTTGTTCATGAGAAGAATACTAGCTCAAAGGTCCAGAAAATATTTTCAACAAAATCATACAAGAATTTTTTCCTAACCTAAAGAATGAGATGCTTGTAAAGGTGCAAGAAGCATACAGAACACCAAACAGATTGGGCCAGAAAAGAGAACCCTCTTGCCACATGTTGTGGAATATTAGTTTAAGATGTGTTACCTTTGTTTATGCAGTGGAATATTTTTTAATGATATGTGTTGCAGTCTTTTATGTGGCATTAGTTTAGCTCTGTAAAGCTGTGCTACTTACTGTGCCTGTCTGAAACACCTGATTGGTCTAATAAAGAGCTGAATGGTCAATAGCAAAGCAAGAGAGAGGCAAGGCTGTCAAGAGAAATAAATAGGAGAGAGAAAAGCAAAAAGGAAGAATGAGAGGAGAGGAGGATGCCAACCAAGAGCCAGCCACACAGCCAGCCATGAAGTAAGAAGGAAAGCAAGATATAGAGAATAAAGAGAGGTAAAAAGCCAGAGGTGAAAGGTAGACAATATAACTTAAGAAAAGCTGGCTAGAAATAAGCCAAACTAAGGCTGGGCATTCATAAATAAGTCTCCATATATAATTTGGAGCTGGGTTGTAGGCCCCCAAAGAGCAAAGAGTAAAAAACAAACAACTACAGCCACATAAAAATCAATATACTAAACATTCAGAACAAAGAAAAATATTAAAAGCTGCAAGGGAAAAAGACCAAGTAAACATATAAAGGCAGACCTATTAGAATTACACCTGACTTCTCAATGGAGACTCTAAAAGACAGAATGGCCTGGACAGGTGTGGTGCAAACCCTAAGTGACCACAGATGCCAGCCAAGACTACTATACCCAGCATAACTTTCAATCACCATAGATGGAGAAAACAAGATATTCCATGATAAATTCAAATTTAAACAGTATCTATCTACGAATCCAGCCTTACAAAGGTACTAGGGGGGAAAACTCCAACCTAAGGAGGTTAGCTATACCCATGAAAATACAGGAAATAATAATCTCACACTATTAAAACCAAAAGAAACACACACACACACACACACACACACACACACACACCCATACATACACAACCACTCCTACCGCCACTACCACCACAAACAAATTAAAGGAATTAACAATCATTTGTCATTGGTATCTCTCAATATCAATGGTCTATGTTCCCTCAATAAAAAGGCTCCGATTTACAGAATGGATACAAAAACAGGATCCATCCTTTTGGAAAACAAAACAAAACACCTCAACATCAAGGATAGACATTACCTTGGGGTAAAGGAAAAAAAATATTCCAACAAAACTGACCTAAGAAGCAAGGCGGTCTAGCCATTTTAATATCAAACAAAATTGACTCCAAATCAAACTTTATCATAAGAGATGGGGAAGGACTATATACTCATCAAAAGAAATCCACCAAGATGACACTTCAATTCTCAACATCTGTGCCCCAAATTCAAGGGCACCCAAGTTTGTAAAAGAAACCCTACTACAGCTTAAATCACATATTGGTCCTCACACACTGATAGAGAGAGACTTCAATCCCCAATTCTCACCAATGGACAGATCATCCAGACAAAAACCAAACAAAGAAATGCAGGAGCTAACTGGCATTATAAACCACATGGACCTAACAGATATTTACAGAACATTTAACCCAAACACAAAAGAATATACCTTCTTCTCAGCACCTCATGGAACTTTCTACAAAATTGAGCACATATTCAGTCACAAAGAAAGTCTCAACAGATAAAAGAAAATTGAAATAACTCCCTGCATCTTATCAGACAACCATAGATTAAAGCTGCATTTCAACAACAACTGAAGCAACAGAAAGCTTACAAAGTCTTGGAAATGGAATTATATAAATGAAAATTAGGTCAAGACAGAAATAAAGAAATTTAAGACTTTCTAGAATTCAATGAAAATGGATATGAAGCATAGCCAAACTTATGGGAAACAAAGTGGTGATAAGAAGAAAGATCATAGCAGCAAGTGCCTTCACAAAGAAATTGGAAATATCTTATACTAGCAACTTAACGACATGCCTGAAAGCTCTAGAACAAAAAGAAGTAAGCACACTCAAAAGGAGTAGATGGCAAGAAATAATTTAACTGGGGGCTGAAATCAATAAAATAGAAACAAAGAGAACAATACAAAGAATCAATGAAATAAAGAGTTGGTTCTTAGAGAAAATCAACAAGATAGACAAACCTTTATCCAAACTAACTAAAAGACACAGAGAATATCCAAAATAAAATCATAAATGAAAAGGGGGACATAACAACATACATCAAGGAAATCCAGAGAATCATAAGAACATACTTCAAAAACCCATACTTCACCAAATTGGAAAATCTAAAAGAAATGCATAATTTTTGTGATGGGTACCACTTACCAAAACTAAATGAAGATCAGGTAAGCAATTCAAAGAGGCCTATAACTCCTAGGGAAATAGAACCAGTTATTAAATGTTTCTCAACCCAAAAAAATAACTGTGAGGACCAGATGATTTTAGCACAGAATTCTACCAGACTTTCAAAGAAGATTTGATAGCAATACACTTCAAATTATTCCACAAAATAGAAACAGAAATAACATTACCCAATTTTATGAGGCTACAGTTGTATTTTAAAAAAACAGTGCAAGTCCCATCCTGCCCCAACTTCCCTTCTGGACCAGAGGTGAGTATCTGGGCCCAACCCGGACCCAATCCCTGGGCACCAGCCACTCCGGGAAGACCTGCCCAACTTGGCCCCATGTTCTGGCCACCGGGCAAGTCCCTTCTAGCCCCACCGGGAGGGATCCCCTTTTCCAAGCCCCCCACCCCGGCAGCTCCTGCAATCTCCGTGCCCTGCCCCACACCCATCTGCCCGAGACCCAGCCACCTCCTGAGACTTAGAGACTAGCCCCAGCTCCCATCCTGCCCCCAACTTCCCTTCTGGACCAGAGGTGAGTATCCGGGCCCAACCTGGACCCATCCCTGGGCACCATCCACTCCGGGAAGACCTGTCCAACTTGGCCCCAGGTTCTGGCACCGGGCAGGTCCCCTTCTAGCCCCACGGGGAGGGATCCCCTTTTCCAAGCCCCCCCCTATACTTCTCCAGAATTTGTTGTTGGATCTCATGTCAAGAATCAGGTGACTACAACAGTGTGAGGTCATCTATTCCAGTTCATTGGTCATTTTTTAAAATGCCCAAATCATGCTATTTGTATTACTATGGCTCTGAAGTATAATTTGAAGTCAGGTATTCTGCTATGTCCTACATTGTTCTTTTTTGCTTATGATTGCTTTAGTTATTTGGGATCTTTTGTGTTTTTATAGGAATTTGAGAATTTGAAAAAAATCTTTCCATGAAGAATGTCATCAGAATTTAGATAGACCTTGAATAGATTTTGTGGATTTCCTTTGGTAGTATGAGTATTTTTTACAATATTAGTATACCTTATTGGATTTATTTCACCTGCTTCAATTTGTTTTCAGTGTTTAATAATTTTTATCATAACAGTCTATCACCTCCTTGTTTAGGTTTAGTCCTAGGGATTTTTGTGAGGCTATTATGAATGGTATCATTTTCATAATTTTTTTCAGTGAGTTTATTAGGTATGTAAGAAAGCTACTGAGTTTTACATGTTGATTTTACTACCTACTATTTTGTGGAATTTGCTAATCAGTCCTGTAAATCTTTTAATGGAATATTTTGGGATTTTCTAAATATAGAATCATATTGCCTAAAACAAGAGCAATTTATCTTCTTCTTTTCCTTTCCTTCTGTTGTTTTATTTCTCTAGCCTCAGTTTTAAGTATATAGTCAGAGTTGTCACACTTGACTTGTTTTTGATTTTACAGACCATGTTTTCTGTTTTTTTTTTTTAAACTACAGTTAGTATGATAGTAGCTATGGCTTTATTATATACAACTTTATTATATTGAAATAGTATCTTTTTCTTCCTACTTTTTTCAGATTTGTATCATAAAAAGATGTTGAATTTTATCAAGGCATTTTATGGACCTATTGAGATTATTATCTGCTTTTTTTCACCCGTGGTTTATGTGTTAAATTGCACTATATTATGGTTATTGATTTTTGTATGTTGAACCATTCTTTTTTTGTTTTGTTTTTTCAAGACAGGGTTTCTCTGTGTAGCTTTGTGTGGTGGTATTGTGTTCTCCAAAATATTGTGTACTCTAATAAATTTATCTGGGGTCAGAGAACAGACAGCCACTAGATACAAAGGCTAGAAAATGGTGGCACTCACACCTTTAATCCTAGCATTCCAGAGATAGAAATCCCTCTGGATCTCTGTGAGTTCAAGGCCACATTGGAAATAGCCAAGCATGGTGACACACGCCTTTAATCCCAGAAAGCCAGCCTTTAATCCCAGGGAGTGGTGGTAGAAAGCAAAAAGATATATAAGGCGTGAGGACCGGAAACTAGAAGCATTTGGCTGGTTAAGCATTCAGGCTTTTGAGCAGTAATTCAGCTGAGACCCATTGGGATGAGGACTCAGAGGCCTCCAGTCTGAGGAGACAAGACCAGCTGAGGATCCGCCGAGGTGAGATAGCTGTGGCTTGTTCTGTCTCTCTGATCTACCAGCATTGACCCCGATAACTGGCCTCGGGTTTGATTTTATTAATAAGAACTTTTAAGATTCCTGCTACAGCTTTGCGCCTTTCCTGGGACTCACTTGGTAGTTCAGGCTGGCCTCGAACTCACAGAGATCCGCCTGGCTCTGCCTCCCGAGTGCTGGGATTAAAGGCATGCGCCACCACCGCCCCGGCTGAACCATTCTTGTATCTCTGGAATTAACCCAATTTGCATATGGTGTAAGACAATTTTAAAGTGTTTTGAAATTCAATGTTCAATTTTTTAATAGAAGATTTTACTGTATATGCTCATCAGGGATACTGGTCTGTAGTTTTCCTTTTTTTCCCCCTGTATCTTCATCAGCTTTGGGATCATACTGGTTTTATAGAGTGATGCAGAATTTGCTGCAGAATCACACTCTACCTGAGGCTCCACAACCACCACACTTAGCTAGCACCCGGATTGGGGTACCAATAATCAAAGAATAGAAAACCCAGCCAACAAAAGAGAGACTATATATCTACACCAAGAAACACCACAAATGTCACAACACCAGAACAAGGAACAGGTATTTGGAGGGGAAAGCTTGAGTCACATAAGAAGACAGGCCCATTAAAGTACCACCTAAGTTCTTGGTGTAAACTTTAATAGCCAGAAGAGCTTGTTGTAATTTGAAGATTAAATTTGTGAATATTCATGAAGTACTTAGAATGGTCCCTGGAATGTAGTAAATACTATGGGCATATGTATTAGTTCTGTAGGATGGTCTGTATGTCAAATTGCTCTGATTGTTCAATAAATAAAACACTGATTGGCCAGTGGCTAGGCAGGAAGTATAGGCGGGACTAACAGAGAGGAGAAAAGAAAGAACAGGAAGGTGGAAGGAGTGACTGCCAGCCGTCGCCATGACAAACAGCATGTGAAGATGCCGGTAAGCCACGAGCCACATGGCTAGGTATAGATTTATGGAAATGGATTAATTTAAGCTGTAAGAACAGTTAGCAAGAAGCCTGCCATGGCCATACAGTTTGTAAGCAATATAACTCTCAGTCTGTAGCTGGAGAGTTTTCTCTCTGGGTCCCACCAAGTCCCGGCAGTGCAACAGCCCACTTACAAAATAAACACACAGACGCTTATATTATTTAAACTGTTTGGCCTAATGGCTCAGGTTTCTAGCTATCTAGTTCTTACATCTTAAATTAATCCATTTCTGTAAATCTATACCTTGCCACATGGTTCGTGGCTTACCGGCATTTTCACATGCTGCTCGTCATGGTGGAGGCTGGCAGTGATTCCCTCTGCCTTCCTGTTCTCTCAATTCTCCTCTCTGTTAGTCTCGCCTATACTTCCTGCCTGGCCACTGGCCAATCAGTGTTTTATTTATTGACCAATCAGAGCAACACATTTGACATACAGACCATCCCACAGCATCAGTGTTTACTTGGTTGGGTCTGAGCAGCTGTGGGACTGGCAGGTGGCAAAGATTTGTCCTGACTGTGGGCAAGGCAGGAAAACTCTAGCTACATATTAGTGCTGTTTGACTCATGGACGTATCCGAATTGTGTCATCTGAAGTCAGCATAGTTTTCCATTCCTTCTATACATCTTAATTGCTTAAAGTTGAGCCTGTTTATTGTCATTAACTCCTTGACATCTGTCATTTATCCACCAATGTTAGACCAACTAGTACAAATCTGATCCTCAGTGATGAGAAATACAGAGAACAACTTGCCAGATGTTTAATCAGTGATATCTTCTGAGATGAGAGTCATAATTTCAATAAAGTTACATTTCCATGGTAGCAGTTGTGTGTAATCTCAATACTTGGGAAGCTGAAGCAGGAGGATTATAAGCACTTTAGGCTCAATTTTAAGCAATTAAGATATATAGAAGAGGTGGATCATAGGTTAGGAATACTTGAGGTCCACTTTGCTTGTCTTATGAATAATATCCCAGAATCTCAAACATACTATTTAAGGCTCTGTGTTAAAAGCAGTGCTTCTGTACAATATTAACAGACTGTCATTAGTTGTGAGGTCTTAAGACAAAGACCACACAATCTGAGATATTTTGGCAAGACAAAATGTTTTACTTCCAGTAAAGTGTGCATAGCCTAGTGAAATGAAGCAGACAAACACACCCAGCTGGGGTTCTTGCTGGGCTTTTATTCCTAAGGTGTCTGTGAATGAAATCTGATTGTTCAGAGCTTGGCCTCATATTCTTCTGATTAGCTAATAGAGAACAGCACTGTTTCTAGGGAGAAATAAAATATGAGCATATATTTTCTTTTACTCTTTAAATTTATTTTATTTTTATTTTGAGATTATAATATAACATTACTCCCATTTTCTCCCTCCAAGCCTTCCCGTATACCCCCTCTTGCTCTTTTGAAAATTTGTAGTCTTTTTTCATTAATTGTTATCGCATGCAAATATGTATACATCTGTACAAGTATATTCCAAAATATAAGTTGATCAGTTTGTGTAATGTTATTTGTATATTTTTATTTTAAGAAGTGCTAATGAGGGAGGAATTTACATTTCTTCCATGTGTTTTTTTATTTTTTTAAATGAAGATTTATCTTATTCAACACTTTAAAAAAGCCATCTTTTACATTTCAACAAAATTAATTTGAAACTTTAATATTTCTTTACATATTTACATATGTCTACTACATCTTAACTTTTAGAAGGCTTATATAGTAAAAAGGATATATATGTATAAAAGAGCTGTCAACAGTAAGCACCATCACACAGAAAGACTACGTATGTGGTGGTTTGAAAGAAAGTGACTCCCACAGGGAGTAGCACCATTAGAGGTGTGGCTTTGTTGGAGTAGGTGTGGCCTTGTTGGAGGAAGTGTGCCACTAGGGGGAGTGGGCTTTGAGGTATCCTATACTCAAGGTATGCCCAGTCCATGTCCTATTGCCTGCAGATCAAGATGTAGAACGCTAAGCTCCTTCTCCAGTACCATGTCTGCCTGCATGCCACCATGATGATAATGTAACTCTGAAACTGTAAGCTAGCCCCAATTAAATGTTTTCCTTTATAAGAGTTGCCATGGTCATGATGTCTCTCACGGCAATAGAAACCCCAACTAACACAATGTTGAAGCCTTCTATATATTAATTTTATTTTCACTTCTAAAACAAAATATAGAATCTTTGACTTATTAGGATCAATCTATAGAATTGACAATTAAAAATTTAGACCTCTTACAAAGTCAGGAACAGTGTCATTTATTGCAAATACATTTCAATAAGAATGTGTCAGAACTTCAGGAATAATAAATGAGTGATCCCACTCATAGAGGCCCTTTCTTTGCTGTTTTGTATGGGCCAGCTTTTATGTCAACCTGACACATGCTAAAGTCATTTTGAAAGAAAAAACTTCTAAATAAAAAAATACCACTACCAGGGCAAGCCTGTAACATAATTTTTTTCATTGATAATTGGCATGAGAGGGCCCAGATGATTGTGGGTGGGGCCACCTGGCTGGTGGTCCTGGATGCTATAAGCCAGGACGAGAAAGCCAATAAGCATCACTCCACCATGGCCTCTCCATCAGCTCTTGACTCCAGGTTACTGCCTTGAGTTCTTGACCTGAGTTCCTTAGATGGTGAACTTGGAAGTATAAGATGAAAGAAGCCCCTTCTACTTCAAGTTGATTTTGGCCATGGTGTTTTGTCAAAGCCATAGAAGCCCTAAGGCTTCTAAACCAAATACTTTTATATTTATTATAAATAATTTAATATAATGTTGGTATAAATTTTATGGATTTAAAATTTACATAGCATAACATTTTCCAATGTAGCCATTTGAAGTATATAGTTTATTGGTATTTACATACATTCATAATGGTGTGACTCTGTTACTAACCATTTTTAGAACTATTGTATCATTCAAAGTAAAAATTTTATTCCTGTAAAATGATTCCCCATTTACTTTTACCCATTGATTTTGATAATACTTTTTTTAAAATTTTTATTAGTTCTTTGAGAGTTTTTTACTATGTGTTTTGATCATATTTATCCAGCCAACTCTCCCCAAATCTGCCTCCCCTTCTTTACCTGCCCCAATTTTTTCCTGAAAATCCTTCAAGACTTATTTGTGCTGCCCAAATATTCTCAGATATATGGTCTTCCTAAAAGGGGCTGACTCACTAGAGGCTACATTTTCAGATAAAACTGTTTATTCCGAGCTCCCAGCCTGCCCCCGACTTCCCTTCTGGTCCAGAGGTGAGTACCCGGGTCCAACCCGGACCCAATCCCTGGGTACCAGCCACTCCGGGAAGACCTGCCCAACTTGGCACCAGGTTCTGGCTACCGGGCAGCTCCCCTTCTAGCCCCATCGGGAAGGATCCCCTTTTCCAAGCCCCCCGGCAGCCCCTGCAATCTCCGCGCCCTGCCCCCACGCCCATCTGCCCGCGACTCCAGCCACTTCCTGAGACTTAGAGACCAGCCCCCAGCTCCCAGCCTCTCCCAGACTTCCCTTCTGGTCCAGAGGTGAGTACCAGGATCCAACCCGGACCCAATCCCTGGACACCAGCCACTCCGGGAAGACCTGCCCAACTTGGCACCAGGTTCTGGCCACCGGACAGCTCCCCTTCTAGCCCCATCGGGAGGGATCCCCTTTTCCAAGCCCCCGGCAGCCCCTGCAATCTCCGCGCCCTGCCCCCACGCCCATCTGCCCGAGACTCCAGCCACTTCCTGAGACTTAGAGACCGGCCCCCAGCTCCCAGCCTGCTCCCGATTGCCACTCTGGACCAGAGCCCGCCCCGGACTTCCCTTCTGGACCAGAGAGTAGGACAAGAGAACTCCCTTTTGGACAAAAGAGAGAGTCTTCCTGAATCTGTCAGCTCTTTCTGAAACAAGTACACTGATAAGACGAAGAAAGAACCACAAGGAGATGGGCAGACGTCAAGGCAGAAGTACATACAGCAAAATGAAGAGCAATACAGCATCACCAGAACCTAGCCCGCCTCCAACATCTAGACCTGAACACCAAAAATTGGAAGAAGCAGAAGAAAGTAGCCTTATGAGTAACTTCATGAAGAAGGTAGAGGCTTGTGTAGAGGAAAAGACAAGGAAATTGGAAGAACGCTATAAACAACTAGAGGAAAGAGCAAACAAATTAGAAGAAAACAATAAAGCCCTCCAAGAAAAAAATAAATTCCTGGAAGAAAACATTAAAGTCCTGGAAGAAAACATTAAAGTCCTGGAAGAAAACAATAAAACACTGAAAGAAAATCATGAAAAAGCAATGAAACAAACAAAGGAAACAGGCCAAGAACTGAAAAAGGAAATTGAAAAAATAAAGAAGACACAAACAGAGGGAATGCTGGAAATAGAAACCTGAGTAAAAGATCAGGAACTTCGGATGCAAGTATAACCAACAGAATGCAAGAGGTGGAAGAGAGGATTTCTGGCATTGAAGATACAGTAGAAGAAATAGTTTCATCAGTCGAAGGAAACACTAAAGCAACAAAGTCATGAACCAAAATGTCCAAGAAATCTGGGACACCATGAAAAGACCAAACCTACGAATTATAGGGATAGAAGAAGGTGAAGAATACCAACTCAAAGGCACAGAAAATATATTCAACAAAATTATAGAAGAAAACTTTCCCAACTTAAAGAAGGAAATGCCTATGAAGATACAAGAAGCCTATAGAACACCAAATAGACTAGACCCCCAAAAAAGTCCCTCGACACATAATAATTAAACAACTAAACGTACAGAATAAAGAAAGAATATTAAGAGCAGCCAAGGAAAAAGGCCAAGTGACCTATAAAGGTAAACCCATCAGAATAACACCCGATTTCTCAATGGAGACTTTGAAAGCCAGAAGGACCTGGACAGATGTAATGCAGACACTAAGAAACCATGGATGTCAGCCCAGACTAATATACCCAGCAAAACTTTCAATCATCATAGACGGAAGGAACAAGACATTCGAAGACAAAGCCAGATTTAAACAATACTTATCCACAAACCCAGCCCTACAGAAAGCACTAGAAGGAAAATCCAACCTAAGGAAGTCAGCTACACCCTCGAAAACACAGGCAATAGATAAAGCCACAACAGTAAACCCAAAGAAGGGAAGTACACACACACTACCACCAAAAATGACAGGGATGAACAATCACTGGTCGTTAATATCCCTTAATATCAACGGACTTAATTCACCTATAAAAAGACATAGACTTACAGAATGGATACGAAAACAGGACCCATCTTTCTGCTGCATACAAGAAACACATCTCAAATTCAAAGACAGACACTACCTAAGAATAAAAGGCTGGGAAAAGACTTTCCAATCAAATGGTCTTAAGAAACAAGCAGGGGTAGCCATACTGATATCCAACAAAATAGACTTCAAACTAAAATCAATCAAAAGAGATAAAGAAGGACATTACATATTCATCACAGGAAAGATCCACCAAGATGAAGTTTCAATTCTGAACATTTATGCCCAAACACAAGGGCACCCACATATGTAAAAGAAACATTACTAAAACTTAAACCACATATAAAACCCACACATTAATAGTGGGAGATCTCAACACCCCATTTCACCACTGGACAGATCTCCCAAATCGAAACTTAACAGAGAAATAAAGGACTTAACTGATATCATGACCCAATTGGATCTAATAGATATCTACAGAACATTCCATCCTAACAAGAAAGAATATACATTCTTCTCAGCACCCCATGGAACTTTCTCTAAAATTGACCACATACTTGGCCACAAAGCATATCTCAACAGATACAAAACAATTAGAATAACCTCCTGTGTTCTATCAGACCACCATGGGTTAAAGTTAGATCTCAACAACAACAAAAACTACAGAAAACCTACTTTCTCATGGAAACTGAATAATGCTCAACTAAATCACCAATGGGTTAAGGAAGAAATAAAGAAAGAAATTAAAGACTTCCTAGAAATCAATGAAAATGAAGACACCACATACCCAAACTTATGGGACACTATGAAAGCAGTGCTAAGAGGGAAATTCATAGCACTAAATGCCCACATAAAGAAGTTGGAGAAATCTCACACTAGTGACTTAACAGCACACCTGAAAGCTCTAGAACAAGAAGAAGCAAAGTCTCCCAGGAAGAATAGACGCCAGGAAATTATCAAAGTGAGAGGGGAAATTAATAAATTAGAAACTAAGAGAATAATACAAAAAATTAATGAAACAAAGAGTTGGTTCTTTGAGAAAATCAACAAGATAGACAAGCCTTATCCAAACTAACCAAAAGACAGAGAGAGAGAATCCAAATCAACAAAATCAGAAATGAAAAGGGGGACATAACAACAGACATTGAGGAAATCCAGAAAATTATAAGGTCATATTTCAAAAACCTCTACTCCACAAAACTGGAAAACCTAAAAGAAATGGACATTTTTCTGGATAAGTACCACATACCTAAGTTAAATCAAGACCAGATAAACTATTTAAATAGCCCAATAACCCCTAAGGAAATAGAAACAGTCATTAAAAGTCTCCCAACCAAAAAAAGCCAGGACCAGATGGTTTCAGCGCAGAATTCTACCAGATCTTCAAAGAAGAGTTAATACCAATACTCTCTAAATTGTTCCACATAATAGAAACAGAAGGAACATTACCAAACTCCTTTTATGAGGCTACAATTACCCTGATTCCTAAACCAAACAAGGATACAACAAAGAAAGAGAACTACAGACCGATCTCCCTCATGAACATTGATGCAAAAATACTCAATAAAATATTGGCAAACAGACTCCAAGAACACATCAGAACAATTATCCACCATGATCAAGTAGGCTTCATCCCAGGGATGCAAGGGTGGTTCAACATACGAAAGTCCATCAATGTAATACACCATATAAACAAACTCAAAGAAAAAAACCACATGATCATCTCACTAGATGCAGAAAAGGCATTTGACAAAATCCAGCACCCCTTCATGATAAAAGTCTTGGAGCGATCAGGAATACGGGGAACATACCTAAACATAATAAAGGCAATATATAGCAAACCAACAGCCAACATCAAATTAAATGGAGAGAAACTCAAAGCAATTCCACTAAAATCAGGAACGAGGCAAGGCTGTCCACTCTCCCCATACTTATTCAATATAGTACTTGAAGTTCTAGCCAGAGCAATAAGACAACATAAGGAGATTAAGGGGATACAAATTGGAAAGGAAGAAGTCAAGCTTTCCCTATTTGCAGATGACATGATAGTATACTTGAGTGACCCCAAAGATTCCACCCAGGAATTGATAAAGCTTATAAACACCTTCAGCAACATAGCAGGATACAAGATCAACTCAAAAAAATCAGTAGCCTTCCTATATACAATGGACAAAGAAGACGAGAAGGCAATTAGAGATACATCACCCTTTACAATAGCCAAAAATGACATAAAATACCTTGGGGTAACACTAACCAAGCAAGTGAAGGACCTATATGACAAGAACTTTAAGTCCCTGAAAAAAGAAATTGAAGAAGATGTCAGAAAATGGAAAGATCTCCCATGCTCATGGATAGGCAGGGTTAACATAGTAAAAATGGCAATCTTACCAAAAGCAATATACAGATTCAATGCAATCCCATCAAAATACCAACACAATTCTTCACAGACCTGGAAAGAATAATACTCAACTTCATATGGAAAAACAAAAAACCCAGAATAGCTAAAAGAAACCTGTACAATAAAACAACTTCTGGAGGCATCACAATCCCTAACTTCAAGCTCTACTATAGAGCTACAGTAATAAAAACAGCTTGGTATTGGCATAAAAACCGACATGTGGACCAATGGAATCGAATTGAAGACCCTGACATTAACCCACACACCTATGGACATATAATTTTTGACAAAGAAGCCAAAAGTGTACAATGGAAAAAAGAAAGCATCTTCAACAAATGGTGCTGGCATAACTGGATATCAACGTGTAGAAGGCTGCAAATAGATCCATATCTGTCACCGTGCACAAAACTTAAGTCCAAGTGGATCAAAGACCTCAACATAAATCCAGCTACTCTAAACCTGCTAGAAGAGAAAGTAGGAAGTAATCTTGAACGCATTGGCATAGGAGATCACTTCCTAAATATAACACCAGTAGCGCAGACACTGAGACAAACAATCAATCAATGGGACCTCCTGAAACTGAGAAGCTTTTGTAGAGCAAAGGATACGGTCAACAAGGCAAAGCGACAGCCTACTGAATGGGAAAAGATCTTCACCAACCCCACAGGTGACAGAGGACTGATATCCAGAATATATAAGGAACTCAAGAAATTAGACATCAAAACGACCAACAGTCCAATTGAGAAATGGGCTTTAGAATTAAACAGAGAATTCTCAACAGAGGAAACCCAAATGGCTGAAAGACATTTAAGGAACTGCTCAACATCCCTAATCATCAGGGAAATGCAACTCAAAACTACTCTGAGATACCACCTTACGCCTGTCAGAATGGCTAAGATCAAAAACACTGAAGACACTTTATGCTGGAGAGGTTGTGGAGCTAGAGGAACTCTCCTCCACTGCTGGTGGGAATGCAAGCTTGTACAACCTCTTTGGAAATCAATATGGCGCTTTCTTAGAAAATTGGGAATCAATCTCCCCAAGATCCAGCTATACCACTTTTGGGCATATACCAAGAAATGCTCAATCATACCACAAGAGCACATGCTCAGCTATGTTCATATCAGCATTGTTTGTAATAGCCAAAACTGGAAACAACCTAGATGCCCTTCAACTGAAGAATGGATAAATAAATTGTGGCACATATACACAATGGAATACTACTCAGCAGAGAAAAACAATGACATCATACGGTTTGCAGACAAATGGATGGATCTAGAAAAAATCATCCTGAGTGAGGTGACCCAGACTCAGAAAGACAAATATGGTATGTACCCACTCATAGGAAGATACTAGATGTGGAACAAGGATGACTGAACTGCTACTCACATCACCAGTGAGGCTACCTGGAAAACGGGACCCCAAAAAAGACATGGAGAAATGGATGAGATCTACATGAACAGCCTGGTCATGAGTGGGAACAATGAAGAGCGACGGTCGAGGGAAAGAGAGTGGGAGATCCTAGCTGGATCAAGAAAAGAGAGGGAGAACAATGAATAGGAGACCATGGTAAATGAAGACCACATGAGAAGGGGAGGAAGCAGAGAGCTAGGGAGGCCCACGGAGATCCACAAAGATACTGCCAGAAAAGACTGCTGGCAATGGACGAGAGACGGCAGGAACTGACCTACTCCGGTGATGGGATGGCCAGACACCCTGTTAGTTGTGCCATAAACCCCATCCAAGGAAGGTCTGAGGAATCTGGATGCAGACATCCATGGCTGGGCCCCTGGTGGAGCACTGGGAGTCTAATTAGTGAGAAAGAAGAGGGTTTATATGAGCGAGAATTGTTGAAACCAGGGTTGGATAAAGCACAGGGACAAATAGCCAAACGAATGGAAGCACAGGATCTATGAACCAAAGGCTGAGGGGCCCCCAACTGCATCAGGCCCCCTGAACGGGTGAGACAGTCATTTGGCTTGATCTGTTTGGGAGGCAGCCGTGTGTTAGTGCCGGGTCCTGGGCTTGTTGCATGAGTTGACTGTTTGAATCGTGGGACATATGCAGGGACACTTGGCTCGGTCTGGGAGGGGGGGACTGGTCCTGGCTGGACTGAGTCTACCAGGTCGATCCCGGTCCTCGGGGGAGACCTTGATCTGGAGGAGGTGGGAATGGGGGGTGGGATGGGGGAAGGGGGAAGGGGGGCGAGAGTGGGAGAACAGGGGAATCTGTGGCTATTATGTTGAAATAAATGATGTTGTAAAATAAAAAAATAAAAAAATAAAAAAAATAAAACAGTAAAAAAAAAAAACTGTTTATTCCTCTCCCAGAAGCTAAAAATTGTGAATAACTAACTCTAAGGCTAGGGATGGGCTTGGGAGCTGAACTACCATCTCCATGCTGAGATTTGGCCAGGCTTGGGCTTGCCCAGGTTTTGTTTCATGCTGTCACAATTACTATGAGTTTACCTGTGCAGTTGCCCAAATGTTTCCAGAGGATACTGTTGTTTGGGTTATTTTGTTTTGTTTTGCAGTCATCTAGTGCCTCAGGCTCTAATACTCTTTTTGCCCTTCTTCTGTAATGACTGCTAAGTCTTGGGAGGCTAAGTTGTGGTGCAGGTGGTCCATTTAGGGCTGAGAATCCTGTAGTCTCTTATTCTCTTCACCTTGACGAATTGTGGCTGTCTGTGTTAATCACTGATCCAGGCATGTTGAGTAGCATAGTAAATCAGAAGCTATTTTTTTTTTTTTAGTAAAAGGGGGGACCTGTAGGTCCCTGGCCCCTGTTTTGGGTAACTGTTGCCTTGCTTGCTGACCTTGACCTTGATGTCCTCCCTAAGCTAATTGCCAGCAGGGTTCCACCCTCCTGAATGCTTAAGGGAAGTTCCTTGTCTGTGTATCCTGAATAATGGGCATTAACGGCTTAGATGCAAGATTGTGAAACACCAGTAGCGAATTTCTGCCCTCTGGGGTTCTCCCATTGTGCTGTAAGCCTGTATTTAAGGCACCCCCCAAAAAGAAAGAAAGAAAGAAAGAAGGAAGGAAGGAAGGAAGGAAGGAAAGGAGGGAGGGAGGGAGGGAGAGAGAGAGAGAGAGAGAGAGAGAGAGAGAGAGAGAGAGAGAGAGAGAGACAGAAAGAAAGAAAGAAAGAAAGAAAGAAAGAAAGAAAGAAAGAAAGAAAGAAAGAAAGAAAGAAAGAAAGAAAGAAAGAAAGAAAGAAAGGAAAAGAAAAGAAAGAAAGCACACTGAGGGATGGAGAGATGGCTCAGCGCTTAAGAGCACTGGCTGATCTTCCAGAGATCCCAGCAACTACATGTTGGTTCACAACCATTTGTAATGAGATCTGGCGCCCTCTTCTGGCATGCAGACAGAATGCTGTATATATAATAAATTAATTTAAAAAAATAGGTAGTACTCCATGGGCTCCCTGATCTCTAGGGTCAAAGCTGGAGTTTGAATTATTCCCTCTCTCTTAGAACTCATCAATTCAGGAACTGAGAGTGTGTCACATGCCTTTGTACTAATGAAGATTTATAGAGATTAACTCTGCCCTAACTACTGCTATTGACTTTTTTCATGCTAATAAAGCACTTGAAGTAGATTATCCACTTTCTTTGCACTTATTTATCTGTTTATAACATCTCTGTGAAGTACTTATGATTATCAGTTCTTTTTACTGATGATATGACAATTTATTAAAGATAAAATGAACTTCTCCAGGTTATAGAGTTATTAAGTGTCAGAGGAGAGATTTCAATCCATATATGTCACAAAAATCGTTTAATCCCCTTAGAATTCAGACCTATGTGTATGTATAAGTACCAAATAAATGACACAGAAATTTGTGCCCAAAGGACTTTTGGAAGTGGTGAGGACTTTCTAGCCTGAGGTAGTCCAAGAAGACATTTTATAGAAGTGGTGTCCAAAGGGAATCAACCTACCTCAAGACCCAGCAATACCACTCTTGGGCATATACCGAAAAGATGCTTGACCACACCACAAGCACACTTGCTCAACTATGTTCATAGCAGCATTATTCATAAGAGCCAGAACCTGGAAACAATCTAAATGCCCTCAACCAAAGAATAAATAAAGAAAATGTGGTACATTTACACAATGGAGGATTACACAGTGATAAAAACAATGACATCATTAAATTTGTAGGCAAATGGATGGAACTAAAAAAAAATCATCATGAATGAGGTAACCCAGACCCAGAAGGACAAACACGGTATGTACTCACTTATATGTGGATATTAGACACAAAGCAAAGGATAACCAGCCTACAATCTACAACCCCAGAGAAGCTAGGTAAAGAGGAAGACCCTAACAGGGACATGCATGGATAGCCCCAGTAAGGGGAAAGGGTTAAGATCTCCTGGGTAAACTGGGATGGGGAGTAGAGGGGAGGAGATGGGGAGTGGGAACATGAGGGATCGAGATGGCTGAATTTGAGGAGGGACAGAGAGGGAGAACAATGAAAGAGATATTTTGATAGAGTGAGCCAGTGTGGGGTTAGGGAGAAACCTGGTGCTAAGGAAATCCCCAGGAATCAACAAGGGTGATCAAAGATTCCTAGCAATGGTGGAGAGGTTGCCTGAACTAGCCTTCCCCTGTAATCAGATTGGTGAGTACCCTAATTGTCACCATAGAATCTACATCCAGTAACTGATGGAAGCAGATGCAGGAATCCACAGCCGAGCACCTTGCAGAGCTGGAGCTCAGTTGAAAAGAGGGAAGAGGAATTACATGAGCAAGGGAGGTCAAGATCATGATGGGAAAAACCACAAAGACATTAGCTGACCCAAGCTAGTGGAAGCTCATGGACTCTGGACTGACAGCTAGGGAGCCTGCATGGAAGCAAACTAGGCCCTCTGATTGTAGGTGACAGTTGTGCAGTTGATCTGTTTGTGGGGTCCCTGCAATGGGACCAGGACCTATCCTAGATACATGAACAGGCTTTTTGGAGCCCATTCCCTATGGCGAGACGCCTTATTCAGACTTGATGTGAGGTGGGGAGGGGGATCTTAGTCCACCCCCAACTTGGTATGCCATCCTATATTGACTATCCAAGGGAGGCCTTTCCCCTCTATGAGGACTGAATGGGGAGTGGGATGGGGTGGAGGTGGGGGGAGAATGGGAGAAGGGGAGAGAGGGGGAACAGTGGTTGGTATGCAAAATGAAAAAAAGTTTTAAATAAAAAATATAAAAAAAATTGCTAAAAGTCCCTTTTAAGCATATAAGTCCCATATAAGCATTGCACTTCTACAATAAAAGTCAATATCCACATACTGAAAAAAAGAAACACCCAAAGGCCAGGTATGGTGGTGTATTACTGTGATTTCAGAACTTGGGAGGTGAAGATAAGGAGATCAAGAGTTTAAGGCCAGGCTGGAATGCATACTTAGCTCAAGGACATCCTGGGATATGTGAGACCTTATGTCAGAAAACAAAATTCCAAACCAAACAAACGAAACCGCTTAGGAGAAGAGTAGGCAGAATTTGAATTGAGGAGGTAAGGAGAATGCATAACCTGAAAAAAAAGCTGCAGAGGAGCCTGAAAACCAATGGAGCAATATCAGAGGGACTTCCTATAGTCAAAGGTTGAGGAAAAGTCTGTCAGGAAGAAATATTGAATTGATTTTCTAAGAGTTAGCCTGAGGTTTTCCACGACACACTAGTTTCTAGCGTCAGGTGCAACTTAAGGTTCTGTGACCTGCAGTTCCACACTTATCCATTGGGTAGCACTGTTGTGCTATTTTGAAACCATTGCAGTGAAAGGCTATTGAGACAGGAAAATGCTCCAATCCATTCCTCAGACTTGAAGTAGATTATTCAAAGAGCCTCCTCCTCACCCTTGCCTACCTAACAGTCATCTTATTTTTCCCTTGTCCAAGAAATATTGGGCCCACTGAGTCACTCCTTTCCCACAAGCCTTCTCCCAAGCAGAAACACAAAGTCATTCTGACATGCCTCCGATCTATCCCCATGCCAAGTCACTCTTGATCTTCTTTTTCTATGCTGTCTCTGAGAAATATCCCACCTCACTCCTTTGTTATGGTAATTATTGTCATATCTATCCATAGACCACCACTTCTTCCCTTCTGCTTATCTCTCTCTCTTTTTAAATGCTCAGGCTAGGTATTCTTGTTCATAGAGTGAACTCTTTCCTCTATTTAGAAGACACCCAAATTCATTCATTCCAGCAAAGGGCTTATTTGGGGACAAGCCACCTAAGTACAAAATGGATATGGCCTTTACAAGGATGTTGGGATAAAATACAAGGTGGGGGTTAAACACATATATTCGAGCCCCTTACGATTTGAGACACAGTAGGAGCAAAGCACTGTGAGGGCCCCCTAGTTTATTTAATATTGGCTGGGGGACCAGATTTTAAAATGTAGCTTTGAAGGTGCAGAGTGTAGGCAAGTCTTGTGGAGGAAGATAAGAAGCCGAACAATGACAGTAGAGACTGGGTCTGAGACTGCTGAACAACTTAGAGAACAGGAACGGGGGAAAGCCTCTGGCAAAATCAAGAGCCAGACTACCTGGATTCTATTTTAGCTCTATCATCACCTCTTAGCAGTGGAGCTTCGAGTAATTTCTTGGACCTCTCCTTGCTTCACTCTCTTCATTTGTAAAATGAAGGAAAATGTGCAATATCTATTCACAATCCTAAAGATCCACAATGCTTTGAAAACCACAATTTAATTTGGTGTTGATATCAGAAATGGCATAATACTGTAAGAGTCTAAATTCCATTTAATGCGAATATTTATATATGTTGCTAGAGAAAATTAATTCCTGAAGGTATTTCATAACATTTGTCATTTCCACCTAACATCTGAAACAAAATTAATTATGGAAAACCAAGGGGTCTGGAGAGGTGGTTCAGCAGTTAAGAATCTTTACGTGTTACACATAAACTCATACAGGTATGCACACATACTCACGCACCTTAAATAAACAAATAAATCTTTAAACAACAACAACAACAATAACAAAACCCTAAATATGATTTCTGGAGATTTTTGGTCCTATGTTATTAATTTGGATTATGATTAAATGACTAAGCATGTTCTGGAAGCTAGTGCCTATGCTGAGACACTTTGCTCAGCCTTGGTGCAGGGAGGAGGGGCTTGGAGCTGCCTCAACTGACTGTACCAGGCTCTGCTGACTCCCCAGGGGAGACCTTGCCTTGGAGGAGGTGGGAATGGGGGGTGAGTTAGGGAGGAGAGCTGGGGGTTGGCAGGAGGGAGGACAAGAGAATCTGTGGTTGATATGTAAAATGAATAGAAAATCTCAATAAAAAAGGAGGAAAAAATGAGTCAGCATGTAAAATTACTTGAAGCAGTGTTTGGTTAGTAAAAGATTTAAAATATGATAAGATTTATTTTAATTTTAGTAAGCTTATACAAGACTGTCAATTTAGGGGTTAAGATTTTTATGTGTATGGATCTAATGAATTTTTTGTTCACTTCCTGAACTTTACTAAAGGAATTTTAGAATTCATTTATTGGCTCTTTATTGTAGAGAAGTCAAAAGTGCTCCAACCTTGATACCCCTTTATACTTTGTTATTTTCTTGGGAAATTTTAGTGGGTTAGATATGTTCTCTATTGCCATATTTATCTGAAGTCACACTTTTCTTCTCAGGGTAAACGTAAGTCTATTAGTTTTTTGTTTTTTGTTTTGTCACTATGTCTAAAATCCTGACATATAACTAAGAGAGGAATTCTTTATTTTGTTTATAGTTTCTTTGGGTTCAGTCAAGCCCAGAAGCAATGATGGAGGAAAGTAGGTCACATCATAGCAGGTCAGGAAGCAGAGAAAGGGAGATGTTCACATTCCGCTCAATTCTCCTTTGCCTCCTTTTATTCTATCCAAGTCCCTAACCCGTAGCATGGGTCTGCCCTTATTCAGTGTGGGTCTTCCCCTTAGTTAATCCTCTCTACAAACACCATTGCACACACTCAGAAGTGTGTCACAGTACTTCCTAAATGACTCAAAAAGCAGCCAAGTCAACAATGAATATTAATCATTACTTCCAAACAGGGCTTCTCTATCTGGGGGTATTCAAAGTTTTCTTTTTTTTTAACCACATAAGAAAAATCTTAGCAAAAGAAAAGACATTTCACATCTAAGCTAACAAGACAGGAAAGGATGTAGAGTATGGAAGAGTGCAGAGGGTAATTTCTAGGCTCTGATATTTTATGGGAAGTTGGGAATACCCTGCTTCTGTCAGAAAGCCAATGACAAGCTATTATTAGAATGAAATAATATGTGCATGCCTTTGTCTTATAAAAGCAAGTTGAGTAGCTTGGGGGGACAGAGGAGAAGTTCTTAACCCCTCTAAAGGATCCATAAACAAATCATCTTATAAATAAAATAATTTTGGAGCATATACCAAGATTTTTTTTAATTATTGGTAATCTCCTTCCCATCCCTATTAATCACGGTCTCATTCCCCACAAGTCCCTTTTGACATTCACGATTATTGTTCTTTTTTTTGGACCCATTCACTGGGTTTTAGCAGGATCATCTATGTCACCATGGGGTTAGAACTATCCACTGGAATCTGGCGGACCTCTTAGCACACCATAGATATTCAATTTTGTTCTTGTAACCTTTTGTGGTGTAGTTAGGGCCCAATGTTGATTTTTTTTTCTCTCTGCTTCACTTGCAAATTAAACAAACTTAGAGTGGTTGAGTGTCCTGTTAGGGAGTCCATCGGAAAATTAAAGGGTAAAGGTGGGATTCAGTTTCAAACATTTTAAATTTGATCAATATTTTCAATGTCCCTAGATACTAAAATGGCTCTGAAGTTGATCACCATCCCTCCCTAAGGAGAAATAGGCAAATGGCACTAGATATCTAGGTGAAAACTAATACCATGAAAGGTATTTTGACTTCTGCTCCCTAAAAGGCTTGGAAATCATGACTGTTGTGCTGAAATGTACTTCCCTGGGTCCAGTCTACTGAATATGAATCTCCTTTTTCTTGACCAAGCAGACTGAAAAATTTCCACAAAGTTCTGGTTGTACATATATTAGATGTAAGCCTCTGTCTTTTCTTTCATTCACTAACCATATATCAAGTGCTTAAAAGGCAGTACTTTTCTAGAGCCTGGAGAATAGCAGTAATAAGTAAGATAATCCTCTTTCTTTTTCCAGTGAGATTGGAAGTCTTCAGTTTCTTGATGGCTGATGCTTATGTGGGCAGAGAGGGAAATTGTCAGTGTTCTGCTAGGCTCATATTGAGGCCAAGAAATACCTTTAAAAGTGTTTGACATCCGTGGGAATCAAGAAAATGCAACTTAGAGATACTTTGATATTTCTCTTATCACAGTTAGAATGGTTAACATCAAGAAAACAACTGACAACAAATGCTGATAAGGATATGGGAAAAAACAGAACATTCATTCACTGTTGCTGGGATTGCAACCCAGTGTAATCAAATATGAGGAATTTTCAAAAAGTCAAAAATAGATCTAGCTTGGCATGTGGCACACACCTTTAATTCTAACGCTCAGGAGACACAGATAGAGGTAAGTGGGTCTTTAGGAACTCAAGCTAGCTTGTTTTATTTCTATATTTTATTAGTATATTTCAGACCAGCCAAAGCTACATAGTGAGACCCTGTCTCAAAAACAGAATAGAAGAAAAAGAAAGATAAATCTACCATAAAAATTAGCTACACTAATGTAATTGGTTTTGTTGTTGTTGGGTTTTATTTTTCATTCTTTACTCTTTGCTCTTTGGGAGCCCACCACCCAGCTCCCAAATAAATACACAGAGTCTTATTCTTTTTTATAAATGCCCAGCCTTAGCTTGGTTTGTTTCTAGCCAGCTTTGCTTAACTTAAATTATTCCCACTACCTTTTGCCTCTGGGCTTTTATCCTTCTCTGTTATATATACCTTTCTTTACTTCTTACTCAGTAGCTAGCTGTGTGGCTGGGTAGCTGGCCCCTCGTGTCCTCCTGTCCTTCTCTTCTCAATCCTTGATCTTTCTTCCCAAATTTCTACTTCTATTTATTCTCTCTGCCTGCAAGCCCCTCCTATCCCTTCTCCTGCCTAGCTATTTTGTGTTCGGCTCTTTATTAGATTAAAAGGTGTTTTAGACAGGCAAAGTAACACTGCTTTACAGAGTTAAACAAATACAACATAGAAGATTGCATCATTAAACAAGCATAAACAGATGTAACACATCTTCAACATACCAATCTTCTGCATATTCCCAAAGGACTAGGTACTTACTACAGAGATACTTGCTTGGCCATGTTCATTGCTGCTCTATTCATGATAGCCTCCAGTCCCTAATTTTGTCATTAATAACAAAAATCTGTTATTTAACAATGCCTTGACATACATTTTCCCCTATTTTATGTGGAGGCATTTTTTAACTCAAAGCATTCACTTGTTGCATTTGTGAAGGTTCAAATGAGGATGGCCCTGATAGGCTCTTATGTTTGGATACTGGGTTCACCATTCACTGTTGTTGGAACTTTTGGGGAAGGATTGGGTGTAATATTTTTGGAGGAGATGTGCCACTTGGGGTTGTCTTTGAGGTTTCAAAAGCCCATTTCATTCCCAATTAGTTTTCTCTCTCTCCATCCCTCTCCCTCTCCCCCACCCTCTCTCTCTGCCTCATGCTTGTGGATCAAATATAGGCTCTCAGCTATTGTTCCACTTCCATGACTGCCTGTCTGATGCCATGCTCCTTGTTGTGATGGTCATAGACCATGAGCCTGAAATTAAATGTATTCTTATGTAAGTTACCTGAGTCATAGTATCTCTTTGCAGCAATAGAAAATAACAAGTACAGAGTGAGTTATTAACACAAGTATGGACTGTGCATCATAAACAAGCAAAGATGATTTTTTTGCTTTATGTTTGAGCAGGTAAAATATATGTCACCTGTCCTGCAGTTTTTCTAAGTTTATTTCTTTATATCTGTAACCAGGATTTTTCAGGAGGGTTTCCCTGATCAGACCTGATCTCTATAAACCTTGAATTAATCCACAGCCTTTTATTTCCTGTGGAAACAAAAGCAAAACCTCTTCCCCCAAACAATACATTTTTACTTCTATTTTAAGACATCCCTACTATATCTAGGCTGGTTTAATTCAGCAGTCCCTGTTACAATCTCATGTCTCCCAATAGCTGTCAATTGCTCAT
>NC_051083.1:55580299-55675299 GCF_004664715.2 Peromyscus leucopus
GGGCCTGTGAGTTGGCTCAGTCAGTAATGGCACCACCAATGACTCACCAAGCCTGATGACCTGAGTTTGATCTGTGGAACTCACATGGTAAAAGTAAGGAGAGAACCAACTCCCACAAGTTATCCTCTGACCTCCACATGGGCAACATGGCATTTGTGTCCATGCACATACATACACACACGTGTAGTTAAAACAAATACATGTAAAATAAAAGTTTTAAATGAAGTTTTTTACTATGATATAAACAAAAGTATCTAACTATGGCACAGGGTAGCTGACAAAATGTGAAAGGAAAGATTACAGTGAGTCAAGAAGTCAGTCAGGGAACTGGAATGACCGAAAATTTCTATTACGTCAGTGTAAAACCAGAAATGCTTTGGAAACAATAGGCAAAAATTAGTCTTAGCCCAAACATTTTATAATGTAAATTGAAACTCCATGATAGAATTATGAAGTCAATTTCATGAGTTCTGATCAGCAGTATTTCAAAAGTAAATGAGACATTAAAAATCCCAGAGTGCATTGGACACAGTGAAGATTAAGTTTTCAAGAAACACTTTTACACTTAGTAATGATATAAAATGTATATACTATTGTGGTTCGTGGTAACAAGTGATTAGTAACTTATTTTGATTTTATTTGATTTGTTTTTTTTTTTTTTGTATTGCTTTTGTTTTGGTATTTTTTGTTTTTGTTTTTGTTTTTGGAGACAGGGTTTCTCTATGTAACAGCTCTGGCTGTCCTGGAACTCACTTTGTAGAGCAGGCTGGCCCGGAACCCACAGAGCTCTGCCTGCCTCTGCCTCTTGAGTGCTGGGATTAAAGGCCTGTGCCACCACTGCCCAGCTAGTAACTTATTTTTTATAATTTGTTGTTTTTACATATACTGTTGGGTTATTGATGTTGCTAAGATTTGAAATAATCTGTGGAAAAGGTCCCTGGCTGCTCAGTTAAATTAACAGTCATAAAGTCTTTAAAATTAATGCTGAATATTGTAATCTCCCTTTAAAAATAATCTAAGATAGTCTCAAAAAGGAGAAAAAGGTTTTGTATAGTAATGGAAGAATTCTCTGGGGATCTTTTGCAAATCATGATTATAATCAAGAGCCTTTCAGTGCCAGGAGTTACCAGTAGGTGAAGGCCCATGAAATCTCAGACATAGGCCACATTGAGACATCTACAATGTTTCCAATGTTCTGCTAACATAATAAAAAAAGAGTTAAGAGAAGTTACAATTATTAGGAATTTTATTGCAAGGTAATGTACACACTCAAGCAGTAAGTACAGACTTCTCAAGGAGAATACTTTGTTTAGCTTTTGGATAGATTGTCTATGAGCAAACTTTAATGGAGATGATTCCTCCTGCATTAATGTAAGGGAAAAATGAAACATTCTAAGAATAGGTCAGAATTTTTCCAGAATAGGGTTTTGTGATGGTTACTAAGTTACTTTTTGTTTGTTTGATTGATTAAAATAGTTTTTTTTTCCACACAAAGTTCTGATTATGGTTTCCCCTCCCCTAACTCCTTCCAGATCCCCCCCACCTCCTTAACCACCCAAATCTATACCTTTTTTTCTCTCTCTCATTACAAAACAGGCATCTAAAAAATAAAATAAAAACAAATCATAGGACAAAAATAAAAAACAAACCAAAAAACCTCAAGCAGAAAAGAAAGAGCCAAAGAAAAGGCACAAGGGCCGGGCGTTGGTGGTGCACGCCTTTAATCCCAGCACTTGGGAGGCAGAGGCAGGCGGATCTCTGTGAGTTCGAGGCCAGCCTGGGCTACCAAGTGAGTTCCAGGAACGGCGCAAAGCTACACAGAGAAACCCTGTCTCGAAAAACCGAAAAAAAAAGAAGAAGAAAAAAGAAAAGGCACAAGAAAGGCATACAGGTGTAGACAACATTTACACAAACTGAGATACCATAAAAACACAAAATCAGGAACCATAATATATAAGCAAAAGATCTGTAAGGTAACAAATAATAAACAAATATTCCCTGAAAAAAACACTGTGAGACAAAAAAGAAACTTTAAAAATACCATTGAGTTTGTTTCATGTTGTCCACCTACTGCTGAGTGTGGACCTGCTCTTAAGAATGGTTTGTATCTTCAGCGAGACTCCATTGCAGAAAACCAATTTTTCCTTGTAAGCGGTTATCAATTAGAGATAGGTTCTGGGTTGGAAGAGGGATTGTGTCCACTTCTCTCATCACCTAGACACCATGTGGTGCAGACCCATGCAGGCCCTGTGTATGCTGCCACAGTCTCTGTGAGTTCATATGTGCATCAGTCCTGTTGTGTCTAGAATGCTTTGTTTCCTTGGTGCCTTCCATCTCCACTGGCTCTTACAATCTTCTGCCTCCTATTTGCAAAGTTCCCTGAACCCCGGGGGGAAAGGTTTGATGGACACATACCATTTAGGACTGGGTGTTCCAAAGCATTTCACTCTCTACACAGTGCCCAGTTGGGAGTCTCTGTATTTATTCCCATCTACTGCAGGAGGCAACTTCTCTAATGGTGGCTGGACAAGGCACTGATCTATGAGTATAGCAGAATGTCATTAGGAATCATTTTATTGCTATGTTCATTTAGCAGGACAGTAGTATTTGGCTTTGCCCTAGGTCCATGAACTATGTAATGGGTTCTTGGTCACCAGAGCAGTGTCAAGCATAGGTTCCATCTCATAGAGGGGGCTTTAAATACAATCAGATAGTAGTTGCTTACTCCCACAAGCTTGAGCCACTATTGTATAAGTCTATCATGCAGGCAGGTTACCATTGTAGATCAAAGGGTTTGTAGCTGGATTACTTTCTGCTTACCAGAATCTAGTACTATGAACACTAGTCAGTAGGAGTGAAGGGTCTAGGTTGACTTCTGCATGTCCAGTGAGTTATGTTGGTGGTGTCTTTAACAATAGGGCCTTGCCATCATTTTGTGGAGATCAATCAATAGCCTTGACAATATCCTTGGTTGTTTGTGGGTTTTCCATGGAGCTCCTTTGGCCAGCAACACAATTAGCTATAACCCATTTCTGGTACTAGAGGTTTCATTTGGTGGTGAGAGATGCCAAGTTGTGGCTTTGTCTTCCCCATTATTTGGTGATTGCATTTATATTTCTTTCTTATATGTACATACTTTAAGAAGCTTAAATGGAAGGGAGGGAAGATTGGGTCAAAGGAGGGAATACAAGGAGGGACAGCTAAAACTAAGGGCAATTTGAGGGTTGTATGTGATGGTTACCTTTAATTGTCAATTTGATATAACTTAGAATCACCTGGAAAGAGAGTTTCATAGGGGGATTGTGTACATGAGGTTGGCCTGTAGGCATGTTTCGGGGGAATTGTCTTAATTACATGAATTCATTCGGGAAGATTTAGTCTACTGTGGGTGGTACCATTCCACATATAAGGGTTGCTGAACTGTGTAAGAATATTGGAGAGGTGAACACAAGTAGGCATGCAAACATATTCTTTTCTCTCTGCTTTTGAATGCGAATGTGATGTGACTAGCTGTTTTAGGTTCCTGCCACCTTGACTCTCTACTATAATAGACTAAATCTTGGATTCGTGGGCTAAAGTAAACTTTTCCTCTCAAGTTGGTTTTTCTCGGAGTACTTCTTATTAGCAACCAAATGAAACTAGGCCAGGTTTGCTCCCTCTTACTGTTTTTATTTGGATTTTTACCATTTGTTATGGCATCAGATGCATGTTAGTAACATGCAGTTTCACAAAGTAAATTATATTGAAATGCCTTTAAAATGAAGGAAAGGATAGTTTAGCAGGCATCTTTGTAAGTCATGTTGTACCTAGCCAGTTTTGAGTGGTCATGTAAAGTACAGTTCTAGTAGCAGCCTTTAACAACTATGCAGATGCTTACCTCAAGAGTGACATGTAGTCCTTAGCTCTCCATCTGGATTTTAGAACATTTTAAAACTGTTACCTGTTCCCCTTTGGCTCAATTTCCATTGATGGGAGACTCACACTCACAGAGCAGATTCAGAATGACCTGGTAATGTCTTCAAATAGTATAATTGGCAGCCCTCATTCTTAGTCTCCTTTTCAACAATGACACAGAATACATAAAATACCTCTTCTACTTAGTAATAATTTAGTAACTTAAGGATATTCTTTTTTTTTCACCTCCTGAATGTGTTGTTTATTTCCTCGTGTCTTAAAAAGCTAGTGTAGTGGCTGTTGGGTGCTCCAGAGCCAAACTGCCTATGCTTGAATTTGACCCCACAGTTTATTGGAATCTGTGATTATGAATGGGTTACTTAATTTGTACCTTCTTCTCCTGGAAAACGGTGATAGTTAATAATAATCTCTCCTCATAGACTTAGAAGAATGAAAAGAACTAATGTATGTAATCTATTTCCAACAGTGTCTGGCACATCTACTGTCAGCATCAGTGAGACATGCAGCCATACAATGCCAGCTGTAGCAGCCTGAGGAGTTCTTTTTAGAAACCTTTATTCAGCCTAAATTCTTGATATACACTACAGAAAAGAAATCCTAGAATATTACTTGTATGTATATGATTTCAGGACTGACCACTTGGTGTTGGACAACCAAGTACAGGACTCTTCACTGAGAATACTATTTCTCTGGCTCTCAGCATTCCTGATTTGCTTGTAGCTCTTTGTCTAATGTGTTGGGGCCTAGTGTGATTTCCTTCTTCCATATTAGCATGCCATTGATGTTGCTCTTATTCAGGTACTATTTAGACAACCATACTCTTGCAATATTATAGGTGTAGCTTCCTTCATATTTCTAGGAGATACAATCTCATAGGAGGCACCCTGTTCCAAGTAATGTTATGGACTGAAACGGTTGTATTTATATGTGTAGCAATCTACACACATATATTCCTTGTGTGTGTGTGTGTGTGTGTGTGTGTGTGTGTGTGTGTGTGTGTGAAATAACAAAGAAAAAACAGAGACCATGTATTTGAGATAGAGAGCAAATGGGGGGTTATGGAAGGGATTGGAGGGAAAAGCTAAAGTAAAGCAAAAAAATATTAAAATATATGAAATATATAAATTAAAAAAAAGAAATTTGGAGGAGTTGATATGAAGCAAAATTGGAGTTTATAAAGTAAAGCTTTTAATCTGGACTTAGATAAAAACATTAAGAAAGTGAAAGAGACATGTAAAAAAATAGCAGTAGAGCAAACAAGAGAGAGACTTCCATTAAGTGTCGTAACAAGTACCTATGTATATGATTGTGATGGCTGTTGAAGTTACATTGTTCAAAATGTTTAAAAATTGAGTTAAGTTTTGGAATACTTTTCCCTACTCTGGCCGCTGTAGACTGATTGAAAGCTTTCAAATTTATTCAGTTTTCATTTCTTGAATCCAGAATATTATTGGATATTGTAAAGGGGGCTCTGAAGATATTGTTCAGTTAAAGAATGTGAGATATGATCATAACCCTGGGTTATTTTGGAGGGCCCTAATTGTCATCACAGATGCCATTATATGGGGGGGGGGATAGAGGAAGTTGGGCCAGAAAAGATGACGATATACCTGTTACTAGAGCTTTTAGAGTAAAAGCCTGGCCCTAACAGTTTCAACAAGCAAGGTTCAGTCTTCCTTTTCTCCATTAAAACAAGACAAATAGGAAAAATAGAGAAAGGAGATTTTAGTCAAAGTGGCTGTATTGGGAAGAGGAACAAACAAAGGATCATCCAGTGAACCCCCAAGTCAATCATCAGGGTCCTGGAATGAGGTTTTACTTTACACAGGGGGTAAGAGGTATACATAATTAGACAGTCCTGGTCAAAGTGTGGCCTTGCCCATTACTGACCTTTGTTTGGTTTCCTCTGTCTTGCAAAGTACCTTGATAAATGATCAGAGATTTGTGTAATCTCTTCCAGGGAGGCAAGTGACTTTTCTTGTTGCCAGGGCTTCCTTTTGCTAGCATGAATTTAGTGGGGAAATTTAAATTTGTTGGAGTTTATTGTTTCAATAGTCTGACACCCAAAATGAGAAGCAAAGGAGTCTCTCTTTAGAGTATCTCCTCCCCTGCTAGTTAAATGATGGTTACATGATTAAAATGATCAAAGGATGACTTAAATAGTACACTGATGACTTTGAACGTGAAGAAAGGGCCACAAGATAAGAGTGCAGCTTTAAAACTTGAAACTGTGGAGCAAATGTGACCCTGCTGATACATTGATTTTTTTTCCTAAATGACATTGATTTTTTTTGCTTCTAACTTCCACAAAAGTAAGAGAATGTTCGTTATTTTAAGCCAGCAACTCTGTGGTAACTTATTTTAGAAGCCACGGGAAATTGTATGTATTAGATTGTTACTGGAGTTAGGATCAGAGTCTATATTCTGATAGACCTAACAAAACCAAGTTCAACCATCTGTCATTGATAGGCCAATTAACAGAGCTAAACTAATAATGAAAAGCAAAAAAGAGAGAGAAAAAATAGAGGTATATTTATTCAGCATGGATCATATTGAGACGAGGGACAGAGATCCAGTGATTCCCACAAATCTTCAGGATCCCAACATGAGGGCAAAGCTTAAATAGAAGATAAGATAAATGCATAACTCAAGAGTCCCACCAAGGTGTGGATCTCCTGCCCAACGCTGTCTGAGTTCTAATATCCAGTAGGTCAGTCTCTCTTGCAATGTCATCTGACCAGTTGTCAATCTTTCCTGGAGATAAGTTCCTCCTCGGTTGAGTCCTAGGGCTTTAGCCCTTTTCTCTTCCTGGCATGAGAATCCTAAGGAAACTGTAATTTCTTGGGTCCATTGTTTCAATAATTTGATGGTCAAAGGGAGAGCCACAAGTCTTTCTTTAGAATATCCTCATTTTTGCCATGCAGGCCAGTAACAATTATCTTTCATCTTGTTAACTCAAGCCATTATCATAGCCTGTCAAAATTGTAGAGGAAAAATGGAATAACATTGGTTTAGGACACTAAGAATGCAGTTGTGTCTTAGTTTACTTTCTATTGCTATGATAAAGACCATGACTAAAAGTAAATTGGAGAGAACAGGACTTATATTGCCTTACAGTTTACATTTCATCATTTAGGAAAGTTAGAGCAGGAACTTGAAGACAGGAACTGAAGCAGAGGCAATGGAAGGATCCTTCTTACTGGCTTGCTCCTCATGGCTTGCTCAGACTGCTTTCTTATACAAGCAGAGGTAGCATCACATAAAATGGGCTGGGATCACCCACATCAGTCATTAATAAAGAAAAGTCTCCCTGAGTTTTGCCTATGGACCAATATAGTGGAGGCATTTTCTAAGTTGAATTTCCCTCTTCCCAGATGACTTTGGTATATATCAAGGCAACAAAAATTTTAATTTAAAAAGTTGAGAGGTCATGTAAATCAGATTTCAGCAGGTGGAACCTAAACATTGAACTGCAGATATAATCATTCCAGGTATAGATTAACTTTGGAAACATTGTTCATTTATGCTGTACTATTGATTTATGAAGGCTAGAGAGATGGCTCGGCCATTAAAGGCTAGGCTCACAATCAAAAATAGATTTATGAACTACAATAGACTTCTTCCCAGAAACTACCTGAAGATGGAAGTTACACCTTGACTATGAAGTGTCCCCCATACACTCACATTTAACATCTTTTGTTTCCAGGTGTTTTTACTGGTTTTGGAAGGTTGAAGAACCTTTAGGAGGCGGAAACTTGCTAGAAATGGGTTCCTGGGGATGGCACTTGAGGTTTTATGGCCTGATTATATTTCTTACCTGCTTTCTGTTTTTTGACTTCAGATGCAACATGACCAAACATCTCACAGTCTTGCTGCCATATCTTCACTGCCATGATGGACTGTATCCATTCAAACTGTAAGCCAAAATAAATGCTCTCTTAGAAAGTATTTTGTCACAGAAATGAGAAAAGAAGCTAATACACATCACCAATCCCCCCTCCCTCCCTCACTCTCTTCCTTCTTCTCTCCCTCCCTCCTCCTGTCCTTCCTTCCTTCCTTCCTTCCTTCCTTTCCAGAATAAACTTAAATTTGTAACTTAGCTCAAGGTGACCTTAAACTTGACTCTGAGTGCTAGAATTACAGTCATATGAATGCTGTTTGTTATATGTGGCCCAGATGATGAAGGCTTTCTAGTCTTTCTCTGAAACTGACATTTTAAAAAATATGTTTTTACATAGTAGTTTAATTTTTTTGTCAGTCTCAACCACGGTTGTAACCACAAAAGATGCAATTACCAACACACTTGCCATTTAAAGCTATAAGTACAGTTTCCATTTTATAAAACCTAATAACAATCCTTTTGACTGTGTTTGCCCACCTTGAAATCCTATGTGGCTTCAAATAAGTGTGATTTTTCTTTCACCTTCACTAGACTGACTGGATTCTAGGTCACCAACATTGTTTTGTTTTGCTTTTCATTTTTAGATATTGAGAATTACCATCTGAAAATGTATGTATCAGGCAATGTTATTTAGAGTATCTTCCCCCTTCATAATACTTTAAAATAATCCCATTTTATAGTTGAGAAACTGAGGATCAGAGTAAATGAATTATCCAAGGTTATGTAATCAACATCTGAGTGATCTCTAAATATAGTGTTTGTTGCTTAAAAATGGAGTGGAGATGGAAGTGTGGAAGATGTACATTCTGAGAAATGCATCTTTAGTCAATTTCATTATCACTTGAATGTCATATAGCATGCTTATACAAACCAAGATAATATGTATCACTACAGTTAAGAGATACAGCAAACACTAAATGTATGGAGCAGCTGCCTGAATACAACAGAACATACTGTTTTACACTGTTTTATATAAGTAGAAAGAGTACACTCTAAAATAACAAGTAATAATACATGATCCAGGAATGTCACTGTTGGTTTTCATTTTAAGAATTGTATATGCTATATTTTATAGGTTTTTCCAGCACAGCAATTGACTGGGCATCACATTAAATAGTCAGTTTTACTTTAAAATTCTTGGTTAAAATTATAACTTGATTAAATCTCTACTATGAATACATGTTGATACTTTTTGCTGCATAAAGAAGTATGATGGTTGCTGTAAATGTTTTAAATGTTTTCATTGTGAGCCAAACTGGTCACTTTTTCCTGGAATATCATTTTTATAAAAAGGAGCCATGAACAGAGCAACTGTGGTTATTCAAAACATCAACATTTTACAGACTTCTTTCTAAAAATGAAGTAACGAACCTCTTACTTCATGGCAAACAGTTGAGAATATATGTGACCAATGATGAAATTTAAGCTTTCAGATTAAAATTAGAATTTTGGAAAGTATGTTCTCATTACAATAAACTACATAGCTTCTTGATGATATCATTCAGTAATATTTAATGATGGTTTTATTTTTAACTTATACAGTGAATAACTTAAGGTCTGCACAACTCAGTTGGTTAATATAAATGCTTAAAACTTGGTGTTGTGAAATCATGCATGTGCAAAACTGGTGTTCAGATTGGAAAACAGGTACTTCTAGTTTCTGTCTTGGCATGAAAATATTTTAGGAGTCATATAATTGCATTCTAAACAATTAAGCAAACTGAAAAACAGCAATCTTTCTTAGAGATAGCAGAGAACTGACATGCTGTTGAAATGCATTGAGCCATGAGTTGAATTAATTGAACAAATATAGAGATTCACATCTTAGAAGGTAAGAGACCTTCGAGCTGAGCTTTTGTAGGAACCAGTACTTGTAAAGAAAACCTAAATCAGGTGTCTGTAATGATAATGTCAGAAAAAAATTGAGAGAGAAAAGAGCTTAAGCTTGAGTGTATATCAGTAGAAACTTACAGAAGCATACATCAAAAGGACAGCAAAACAAAATAAAAATAATAACAACCAAAAATCCTCAAACCTAGAAACTTTGTAATATAGAAAGAAAATCCAAGAACTGTCAAGCAACTAAAATCATGTACTATATGCCAAGTGCAAGCATTAAAAGGTGAAAATAAGGATATTTGAAGCAAAAATGACTGAGAATTTCTTCAAGTTATTATCAGGCCAAATCATAGATGTAAGCTCAACTAAATGCTGAAATAGATGGTAGAACACCAGATGAAACTAAATCAAGCCAAATGAAATTAATGATAGTTGTATAATACAAAACCCACAGAAAACCAAACGTAAGGAAACAGTATTGAAATAAATTAGTGGAAATATAGACCTTACTTAAAAAATAAAACTTATATTTGACTTCTTAGAAACCATGAATGCAAGAAGAAAATATAATACAGTTTAAAATTTGAGAGACCTAAACCACATTCTATGCCCCAAAAATTATTCTTTAAAAGTGAAAGGGAAATACTTCTCAGACAAGCAGAAATTAAAGGAGTTTGTTACTGGTAGCTGTACCCTGCAAGAAATCATAGACATTTCTTTAGATAACTGAACACTTAACTAAATAAAAGGGAAGACCAGATAACTATACCAAGAAACACCACAAATATAACTCTAGATACCTAGACCTAAGTGCAAAAAAATATGAACAACCAAGACAGTGTGCCCCCACTGGTAAGCTAGTGACCCTGTTGAAACATGCCCTGAGAAAAGCAATTTTGCTGAAGCGTAAGACAAGGACTTCAGAACAGCAATTATGAATATGCTCAAGGACCTTAGAGAAGATATGAATAAATGTCTCAATTAAGACCATGAACACACAAACAGTTGAATGAAATAAAGAAAACAATATGAGATATGATAGTAGAATTCAATAAAGAAATAGAATTCCTAAGAAAAGCCAAGCTGAAATAAACTCAATTAAAAATTCAGGAAATCAAACAAAAAACTCTTAAGTAAGCCTCACTAACAAATTAAAAGACATAGAAGAGTGAATTTCAAGTCTTGAACATAATGTAGATGAAATGGATAGCTCAGTCAAAGAAAATGTTAAAACTAAAAAAATATTTAGGCACAAAATATCCATGAAAACTGGGATATTAGGAATAGACAACAAAAACCCTACAAATTACAGGTATAGAAGAATAAATCAAAGTCAAAGGCATGGAAAAATATTTTATTATTATTATTGTTGTTGTTATTATTCTTTTAGTTTTATTTTTGAGATTATAATAAAATTACAAAATTTCCCTTTTCCTCCCTCCAAACCATCCAATGCAATGCTCCTCCCTTCAAATTTATGGCCTCGTTTTTCACTAATTAAGAATATTTCTCCAATCTAAAGAAAGAGATGTCTATCAAGTTGCAAGAAGCAAACAGAACACCAGATGAGCAGGACCAGAAAAGGAATTCTATACTGCACATAAGAATCAAACATTAAATGTAAAGAACAAAAAAGGACATTAAAAGACACAATGGGAAAAGACTAGGAAAGGATATTAAAAGATACAAGGGAAGAAGACTAAATCAAATATAAAGGCAGACCCATTAGAACAGCACCTGACTTTTCAATGAAGACTCAGAAAGATAGAAGGGCCAGGACAGGTGTTAGAGAAGTCCTGAAAGACCACAGCCCAAACTACTCTAACCAGAAAAACTATCATTGACAACTGAGAAGGAAAACCATTTTATGATGAGAACAGATTTAAGCATTTTCTGCCCACCAATCCAGGACTACAGAAGACACTGGAAGGTAAACTTCAGTCTGAGGAGAAAGTCAAATAACCAAATAACATACAAGAACAGTTCATCAAAAGAAGGGGGTAAGAATACCAAAGTAAAAAAACAGGAATTAGTAAAAACTGCTGAATAATAACTCTCAATAAATGGTCTCAATTTCCCAATTAAAAAGATATGGATTAATAGACTGGATTAGAAAACAATATCCAGCTTCCTGCTGAACCCAAGAAACACACCTCACCATCATGGAGAGATATCACCTTAGTGTAAAAGTGTGGAAAAAGACATTCTAAGCAAATGGAACCAAGAAGCAGACAGGCACTGCTATTTTAATATCTGACAAAATAGACTTTAAACTAAAACTGATTAAAAGAGATAGGGATGGACACTATATACTCATCAAAGGAAAAATTCACCAAGAGTAATACAATTCTAAATATTTATGCACCAAATAGAAAGGAACCAACTTTCACTAAAACAACAACAAACACTACTACATCTAAAAGCATCTGTTGACCCCAACAAGGTGATAGTGGGTGACTTCAATACCCCACACTATCCTTAGACAGATCATCCAGACAAAAATTAAACAGAGAAATTCTGGATTTAAATATCATCATGAATCAATTGGACCTAACAGATATTTATAGAACATTTTAACCAAACACAAAAGAATATACCTTCTTCTCAGCAGCTCATGGAACAAAATTGACCACATACTTGTACACAAAACAAGTCTCAACAGATACAAGAAAACTGAAATAATACCCTACGTCCTACAGCAGATTAAAGCTGGACATCAGAAACAAAAGAAAGCCTACAAACTCATGGAAACAGAACAACTCCCTGCTGACTTAAAAAAAATGTGTTGAGACATCAATGAAGAAAGTTAAAAACTTCAGAAAAATGAAAACACATGTTCAAATGAATGACGATCAATTATGACAGTTTTTCGAGACAAGTTTAGAGCACTTAGTACTCACATATAAAAACTGGAGATATTTCATATTAATTACTTAATGATACATTTGAAAGCTCTAGAAAAAACAAGAAGAAATAATACCCAAATAGAATAGTTGTGAAGAAATTTTCAAATCCACGACTGAAATCACTAAAACAGAAACAATAACAAACAATCAAAAGACAGTACCAAGAATCAATGAAACAAATAGTTACTTCTTTAAGAAAAATCAACAAGAGCAACAGACCTTTAGCAAAATTAACCAAAAGAAAGAGAGGTTCTAAACTAGTAATACTAGGTATGGAAATGGAATTCTTATAACAGACATGAAGGAAATTCATAAAATCTTGAGGACATACTTTAAAATCTATATTCCACCAAACTGGAACCCCACCCAAGAAAAAACGGATGGATTTCTTGACTTACCATACCAAAGTTAAATCAATATAAAATAAACAATTTAAACAGACCCATAACTCCAATAGAAATAGAAGCAAGAATTTAAAATTTTGCAACAACAACAAAAGAGCCCAGGGCATGATTGACTCAGTGTAGAATTAAACCAGATCACCACAAAACTAATGCCAGTAATCCTCACATTATTCTGTAAAGTAGGAACTGAGGGAACAATTAAAAACTCTTTTTCTGAAACCACTGTTACCCTAATTTTAAAACCACACTAGGACTCAACAACAACAACAACAACAACAACAAAATTGTATATCCCTTGTGAACACGAATACAAAAATGCTCAAGAAAATACTGAATAGAAGAATCCATTAAAAGATCATTCACAATCATCAAGTAGGCTTCATCTTAAAGATGCAAGGATGGCTCAACATATGTAAATTAATAAATATAATCCACCACTTAACCAGACTGAAAGGCAAAAACCAAATAATCATCTCGTTAGATGCAGAAAAGGCCTTTGACGAAAATCGAACACTCAGTCATGATAAAAATCCTGGAGAAACTAGGGATACAGGGGGCATACCTAAACATAATAAAGGCAATTTACAGCAAATCTATAGCCAACATCAACTTAAATGGAGAGAAACTCGAAGCAGTTCCTCTGAAGTCAAGGACAAGACTGTCCATTCTTTCCATATCTATTCAATACAGTACTTGAAGTTCTTGCTAGAGCAATAAGACAACTAAAGGAGATCACAGGAACACAAATTGGAAAGGAATAAGTCAGAGTATCTTTATGAGCAGATGGTATGATAGTGTACACAAATAACCCCGGAAACTTCTAGAGTCGCTCATACTTTCAGCAAAGTAGCAGGATACAAAATTAATACACACAAATGTATACCCTTCCTATATGCAAATGACAAATATACTGAAGAAGAAAAATCAGAAACAGTACCTTTAAGAATAACCTTAAAATAAAATAAAACTTCTTGGAATAACTTTAACCAAGCAAGTAAAAGACTTACATGATAAAAATTTCAAGACATTGAAGAAATTGAAGAAGACACCATAGGATGGAAACTCTCCTATGTTTGTGCACCAGTGGGATTGAGAGTGTGAAAAGGACCATGCTACCAAAAGCAGTCTTATAGACTCAGTATCATCTCCAGCAAAATTCCAACATACTTCTCCACAGAAATAGAAACTATAATGTTAAACTTGATATGGAATCACAGAAATCCCAGGCTAGATGAAACAATCCAGAATAATAAAAGAACTGGTCGGGCTATCACCATCCTTGATTTCAAGTTGCATTACAGAACTTTAAAAATAAAAAAGCAATTGTTGATAAACAGACATCTATCAATGAAATAGATAATAGACTCTGAAATAATTCCACACATCTATGAACACCTGACTTTTAACAAAGTAGCCAAAAATACTGTGTAGAAAAGTCAGCATCTTCAACACATGGGGCTGGTCAAACTGGATGATTGTATGTAAAAGAATACAAATAAATCTATTTTTATCACCCTGTACAAAACTCAACTCCAAATGGACAATGCTCTCAACATAATGTCAGATACCCTAAATCTTATAGAAGAGAAAGTGATGAATAGTCCTAAACTCATTGGCACAGGAAAAGACTTTCTGAGCAGGATACCCATAGCATAGTTATGACCAACAATTTAAAGTGGGAGCTCACGAACCTGAAAAGCCTCTGTGCAGCAAAGGACACCATCATTCAGGCAAAACATCAGCATACAGAATGGAGAAAGATCTTTATCAATGATACATCTGATAGAGAGTTTGTGTCTGAATATATTCAACCGAACATTCAAACTGAACATTAGAACTGTATAATATTAGAACTGAACATTAAGAAAACAAATAACCCAATTAAAATGGGTACAGAATTAAACAGAGAGTTCTTAAAAGATGAAACACAAATGACTAAGAAATACTTAAAGAAATGTTCAACATCATTAGCCATCAGGGAAATTAAAATTAAAACTACTTTGATATTTTGTCTTACAACATTCAGAATGGACAAGATTGATAAAAACAAATGACAGTACATGCTGGTGAGGATGAGGAGAAAGGGAAACACTTTTTCATTGCTGATGAGAGCGCAAACTTATACAGCTACTATGCAAATCGTTGTGGTGTTTCCTCACAATGGAAGAAAAACATCTAACAAACAGACTAAAGGGTAAACTGTGTGTCTCAACAGGCCACACTACAGCTTCCATGACAAGATTCTTCTTTTTTGTTGTTTTTGTTTTTCTGTTTAGTTTGGTTTTGTTTTGGGGAGGAGGTTGCAAGGGCAGAGGGTGAATTTGAGTGGATAGGGGAGATAAGTGGGAATAGAATGTACAATGTGAATGTGAAATCCACAAAGAATCAATAGAAGTTTAAAAAAAGAAAAGAAATAGATCTACCACAAGATCTAGCTATCCCACTCTTGGACATATCCACAAAGAACTCTACATCCTACTACAGAGATATTTGCTCATCCACGTTCATTGCAGTTCTAATCTTAATCATCAGAAATTAGTAATAGCCTAAATGCCCATCAACTGATGAATGGATAATGAAAATGTGGTGCATTTACACAATGGAGTATTATTCAGCTGTTAAGAAAAATAAAGTTATGAAATTTGAAGGTAAATGGATGGACCTAGAAAAGAATATATTGACTGACATAACACAGACCCAGAAGAATATTTGCATGTTTTCTCTTGTATGTGCGTGTTAGTATTAATCTTTAGATTTAATTTAGAATCACCACACAGGTTAGGTAGCTTGTAAGGGACCAAGGGGAGAAAGAAGGGAATATTTCAAGGAAGTGGAAATAGAATATAGTGTTATAAAGAGAGAAAGGGGAATCTAGAATAGGAGGATTAAGTGAGGAGGGGGGTGGGAGAGCAGGGTAAAGGGAGGAATATAGGGAGGGACAACTAATACTAAAGGCCTTTTGAAAACCATATGGAAACCTACTTTAGAAGCTTCTAAATACATACATATATGAATGTAATTTAAATGTAGTTACCATATAATGAGGGGATACCGTGCTTCAAATACTCATTTGATTCTACCAAGTAAAACTCCCAGTGCTAGGAATGAGTTACATCTTGCTGAGTCTCTGGCTGAAGGGTTCCTAGAGAACCTCCCAAACCTTATAGGCTATTATTTGATGGTAAAACTCTGTTGCTGATGCTAACATTTACTTATATCATTGAACATAGAGAAGTTCATCTGGTGCCTAACTAAAAGCTTCACCCATACTGACTAGAGTTCATGGTGCTGGAAGATATGCATGCTACCAGAGGTGAACATTAATCATCAAAATCTCCCAGCTACAAACCCTGTGGCCTATATCAGTGACCTGCCTGCAAGATATACTGATGCAATAGTGACACAAATGTTATGGGAGTAACGGGCAACTACTTTTTAAAACTGAATTTAAGGCCCACTCCATGAGATAGAACTCATACCTGATACTAGTAAAGTAGCCAAGAACCTGAGACTAGGAGACTGGGAGAAAACCTACTACTAACTAGAAGTTAAGTAATTCTGCTTTTTCATATGATAATGAGGTAAGTACTCAGAAGAGTGACTATATGACCTATGAGCTTTTCATTCTGATTATATGTAAGACATTTTATATAGGTATTAGTATCTTTATGAGATTGTTTCACTTTAGCGTTTAGCCTGTTATACAAGTGATAGAGTTATGCTGTGATTTTTTTTTAGTATCATCATTTGTTGAATATCCTCCCTTTCATCTTTTACTCATTATACATGAGGTGTGATTTCAAACTTTAAACCATGACTCATAGTAAGAAATGTATTTCACAATCATGACCGAGTGCACATGGTGCAACTAAAACTGTACTGTTTCAGTCTGAGCCCAATCAAGAGACAAAAAACTCCACAAGGATTACTGTTTCTCTCTCTCTCTCTCTCTCTCTCTCTCTCTCTCTCTCTCTCTCTCTCTCTCTCTCTCTCTCTCTCTCTCTCTCTCTCTGTGTGTGTGTGTGTGTGTGTGTGTGTGTGTGTCAGTGTGTGTGATTTTTCTAATATATTTCCTTTCAGTTAGTTCAGTATATTTTTATATCTTTTTTGTTCTATGAATTATGAAGACTTTTGGTTTATGTTCAAATGCTTGTAGATCTTCCCATTTTTCCTGTTACTAATTTCTACATTTATTTTATTGTATTTGAAGAACACACTTAGTATGATTTTTCTTCTTTCAGTTGTTTTAGGTACATATTTTGTTGGCACTTCAAAAGAATATATGCATTTTGTTTGTGTGCATGTGTAATAGTCTGAAAAAAGCAATGAACTCCTGTTGGTTACTGTGTTCTTGAGTTCTCCTATGGCTTTGTTTCTTTTACAATTAGTGAAGTTTTTACTGATAGTTGCTATTTCTCCTTTTAGTTATACCATTGTTTATTTCATATATTTTTCCAGCTCCCACCTTTGGTATTTACATTCACAGTTGCTGTGTTTTCATAGTAAATTGGCCATTTTTGCAATTATGTAATTTCTTTCTGTTCTTGGTATTTTTTTCCTGATACTTCATTTTATATCAACATTGAAAGTTGCTTTCCTTTGATTAATTTTTATGTTTACTCTCTTTTCACTTCTTTATTTTAACTTGCATGTTATGTTTGAAGTGATTATCTTGTTGAAACCATATAAGCAGATAATTTCTAATTTTTTTTTATCTTTTGAAAATCTTTTTTGGCCAGGCAGTGGTGGCGCACGCCTTTAATCCCAGCAATTGGGAGGCAGAGCCAGGTGGATCTCTGTGAGTTTGAGGCCAGCTTGGGCTACAGAGTGAGTTTCAGGAAAGGCACAAAGCTACTCAGAGAAACCCTGTCTCGAAAAAAAAGTCTCTCTTTTAGTTGATATGTTAGTATTATTTACATTTAATATAACTTATATATTATAATTGTGCTCATTAATTTCTTGCTCTCTGTGTATTCTCCATTTTTATCAGTTTATACTTCTTACCTTCCTGAGGGATGCTTGCAACAGTTTTTAGAATTCCACCAGTATCCATCTATAGTATTTTTGAGTGCTTATCTTTGTCTTACAGTTTTAATGGTGGTTCAAGTATATGCCTGTATATAAACACAAAAATGACAATATGTTGTTACTGCTTTGCCAACTCTACTGAAGTAACCTTTATCAACTTTTATTTTTTAATTCTTCCATATTTATAGTTTTCTGAAATGAATCCTCTACATCTGTTTAGAAGCTATAAAATAATGTTATCCTTTCTGTTTAAACTGTGGAACTTGATTTTACAGACTCAAGAGGAGAAAGGAAACCTATTTATATATTTTTTGCTTACTGCTCTATTCCTCAAAGTCCAAATTTTCTTCCTTAATAAGTTTTTCTTTCTGTTAAAAAAATTATTTCAGGCTCCCCTGTGTTTGCTTTCAGGATCTTTGTCATCATTTTCACAAGCTTAATTACGTGCCTTGTAATGGACTTATTTGAATTTTTGTCAGCTTCATTAATCTGTTATTTTATATATCTGGCCCAAGTCCGAGTACTTGCAACCACTTAATTTTATTTATTATTTTCTCCTTTTGTGGTTCCAATAACATGAATATTAATTACACATTTCCTTGTATTCACACATTGCAGTGGCTCTGTTTTTATTGTTGTTTTATTATCTTGGTATTGCTCTGTCTAATTTCTATTGTTCTACTTTCCAGTTTATTGACCTCTGCCACCTTCTAAAATTTGATACTCAACCCATCTGCAAAGCTATTCAGTACTAAAATTTCAATCAACGCCTGAAGAGATGGTAAAGTGCTTGGTGCACGAGCATAAAGACCTGAGTTTAAATCACTAACATCCATAAAAATGCCAGATGCAGTAGCATGTGTCTGTCACCCTTGAAGAGGGTTTGCAACTAAAGGCAGTGATTTCCCTCTCCCAGGGATCTATCAACAGTCAGTGTTTTCAGAGGTAAAAGGTAGGGTCTCATCATCCTCTGCCTCTCTTTGACTGATTGTTCATAGAGGTGATCTTGCCCAGTGCAGGTGACAACAGCTGAGGTGAGTTAATGATTGCATTGGTTATATGGAGTGTAGGGAATTGCATTTTAGCTCTTTGCCCTATTCTCTGGCTTTGGCATACTTCTAACCCCCTCTTCTGCAGTGTTCTCTGATCCTTAGAGGGAGTGGTATAAATGACTTGTTTAGGGCTGGGCCCAATTCATTCTTATGGGACATCTCAGCAGCCATGAGTCTCCGCATTCACCATTGTTCATTAGAAGGAGAAACTTCTCTGATTAAGGCCGGGGTTTGTTTTTGGCTATGGGAATAAGCATAGGCATTTAGAAGGCAGTTTGCTGCTATGTTAATTCAGTTCAGCATCAGAAATGCACTCCTCTTATGGCTCTACAACCTCACCAGACCTGGGTTGTTAGCCAGGCTGAATATACTAGGCATTGATTCTCCCACCTCCTGTGGAGTGGATCTTTTTTTCCATTCAGAGGGCAGTTGTTTAGCAACCCCTAAATAGTCAAGCTGCCATCTCACAGGTCATCGTATCTTGTTTTCCAAATGGTTTCTTTATATTCCCTTTGTCCTGGCCAATTCCACATTTATATTGTACCCCTGTATCCCCAATCTCCCCTCACCTCCCTCTGTGCATAAACCTTTCCACTCACAATATTTTCTTTCTTTATACCTATGCTGTACTATTCCCCTTCCTGAAGGTAACTCCTCTCCCATTCCGTTCTTGGTTTCTTTGCTCACACAGGTACTCTGTGTTAGATGTACCATACTAAGGAATTGAGGCTAGGATCTTCGTATGAGAGAAAACATGTGATATTTGCCCTTTGATGCCTGGATTACTGCACTTAGAATATTTTTTCGAATCTTACCAGTTTCCCTGTAAATTACACAACTTTGCTTTTTTTTAACAGCTGAGTAATATTTATATATACATACACATACATATATATATATAAAATCTGCATCATCAGTTCATCATTGTTGGGCATCTAGGCTGCCTCCATTTCCTAGCTTTTGTGAATAGCTCAACCGTAAACATAGGCATGTAGGTATACCTTTTGTAGGGTACCCAGGAGTGGTAGAGCAGGGCCGTATGCTATTTTTATGAGGTGCACTAGTTTACATTCTTATCCAAACTTGAACTTTTGATACTTCTGGGTTCACCTGATGCATGCTAGAATTACAGACATGACTCCTCCGTGCCTGGTTTGTGTGATGTTGGAAATTTAACCCAGCTTTTTGTTTGTACCATTCGTATTTCTAGAATGCTAATTTTTTTTAACTTCAGGTCTATGAAATATGAGGCAAAATTAAAACCCAGGAGTCTCAGTACCATGCTGTTATTCAGCTCCTGAGATACCCCATTTCTTTGTTTTTCTTCACATTTCAGTTATCCTTTTGTTTCATAGATAAAATTTAAAGTTCCAGTTATACTTAGCATGTAGACTAGGAAAAAAATGTACCTATTGCATTTTTGTGGAAGCAAAAATAGGACCACATGTTTTAAAACTTTATTATATCTCAAGTTCCGTTCTTCAAAATCCAAAATGTTTTGGTTTTATAGTATTAAATAGGTTTTACTAATTTGTCAAGAAAATACCACTTTAAAACTATTTGTAAAGCAATTAAGACTAAATAATGCAACCTTCCATTATTAATCATTTAGTTTGTTTCTACTTAAAATGTATCCCAAATTTAGCATTTTTCATTAGTTATGTATCTTACTAATATAAATGAAGATTGTTTGGGAAGTTTTATAGTGGCATTTATTATTGTTGTTGTTGTTTATTTATTATTGTTTTGCAGTCAAGTCTTGCTGTATTTGGCATCAGGCCTGGAACTGAGAATGAACTTGTCTCTAACTCTTGAGTACTCCAAGTTAGCTTTTAAATAGGATTTTAAGATGAAGAATTTTAGATTCTTACTAAGAGAAAGCCAAAAAAGTTATTTTAAGTTTAGAGATGAAAATATTTACTTGTGACTCAAAGTGTCATCAGACTCCCTGGGTCAGCTTCTTGATGGAAATCAAATCAGCTCAAAATACCAAGAATAATTATCACATAGAGGGAAATTTATCTGCAGCAAGTAAGGAAACCATGGGAAATAACTTCCAAATCTTTGACTCCTGGAAGCAAGGCTGTGATTATTTCAGCTAGGCATACATATTCAGACATGAAAATGGCATTGTCACACGTAGGTGGGAATGATTTGGCAGAAGTACTATATGTCAACATAGTCCTTCATACTTATGAAAATGGGGCTTCTGTTTTTCTTGGCTACAGATTTTAGTATGTTTGACATAAATTTCACTTGATAAATTGGTACATGTTTTTTACGGTACCTTTATAGAAGATTATTTCTGAAAAAAATTAAAAAGATGTATTAGAAAAGCTTTGCTTAGCAGCTTGAGGTGCTGAGTGGGAGAGAGTCTATGTCCTACCTTCACAAGATTACTGAACTGGAGAAAGATTCTGCATCTTGCTTTCTCAGGCTGCTGATGGGGAGAAGCCTGCATCTTGCTTTCTTAGCCTGCTCCTCTTTTAATAAACCTTTGTGGAAAAAGAGATAGCATTATGAGTGCTAGAAAATATTTAGTCACTACAGTGTTGCTTCTTTGGGAGAACAATTTCAGGTCCTGTCATGGATCTTGATATTTTAATAGGTCCTCATTATGAAATTCTATTGTTGAGATTGAGAAAAATGGGAAATAAGTATTAAATAGTTAAATGCTCTCATTTTGTGTTTCATGCAATTTAAAAATACCAAATACAATGGTTAATAACTTGATTTTAATTTACATTAGGAAAACATAAAATGAACCAATAATCGATTTATCCTTTATTTCCAAATAGAATAACTTGCTTGAACTAAAATAAATACTCTCCTGTATAATTGTAATATTTATTTCTGGATTTAAAATTCTCCTTTTAAAATATTTAGGCATGAATTCTGTTTTGAAATTTTTTTATTAAGAAATTTTTTATTCATTTACATACCAACCACAGATCCCCCTCTCTTCCCCCCGAGAAGACCCCCAATTCCCTCCTACAAGAAGGTAAGGTCTCCCATGGGGAGTCAGCAGAGCCTGGTACATCAGTTGATGAAGGTCCAAGCCCCTCCCCCTGCATCAAGGCTGTGGAAGGTGTCCCACCATAGGTAATGGGCTCCAAAAAGCAAGAATTCTTAATGAAAAAACATAGATAAAATAATTTCAAGTATCTGAAACTTCAAAATAATATTGAATAAAGATTTACTGTAGCTGGAAGTTTTCCTGTGTCCCGCCCAGTCCTGTAGCTGCTCACACCCAAGTAAACACATAGAGGCTTATATCAATTAGGAATTGCATGGCCATGGCCTATGGCTCAATTTTCTTGCTAGCTAGCTCTTATAACTAAATTCAGCCCATTTCTGTTAATCTATATGTTGCCACATGTTCCGTGGCTTTACCTGTGAGCCATTACATACTGCTCCCTAGATGGCGGGATGGCGTCTTCTCCGCCTATCCCTTTCTTCTTCCTGTCTCTCTCCTGGATTTCCCACCGCCTCTAAGCTGCCTTTCCATAGGCCAAACAGCATTATTTATCAACCATTCAGAGCAACACATATTCACAGCATACAGAAAGACATCCCACAGCAATTTATAGTTTCAGGAGAGATAGCTCAGAGGTTAAAAGTACTTGCTGATTTTGCAGATGACTGGAATTCAGTTCCCAGCACCCACATGGTGGCTCAAAATCATGTGTAACTCCAGTGTCAGGAAATTCAATGCTCTCTTCTGCTTTTCTGGACTTTGTGGGAACCTATGCATGCACACATATATGAAAATTTTAAAAAAGCTTATGATATCATTTATTGACCAAACATGGGCCCATAATTTTTGGAAGAATTTAATATAGGTTACAATAGACTTTAGATTGTTTTGAGATCATTTTCTTTGGAAAACACAAAATATTTTCTGTTTTCACAAAATATAATGTAAAAATATTTTGAAGGATAAGGTAGTTTTCCACAAAGATGATGTGGAGCTCATATGGACCTGGGACTGTACTAACTTTGAATGTACTTTGCCTTTAGCATTCTTCCTTCAATACTCTGTTTTCTTTCTTTTTAAAAAATTGACTAATTTATCATAGTTTTTAACATTTTGAACTATGTTTTTATTTGTACCTTTAATTAACAATAAAACAGAATACATCTATCCCAACATAAAGTAAAATTTTGAAATATGTGTGCAGTACAGTGGTACTATTTAACTGATTCTCATAATATCACCTCATGCATGCTTATTTTTATAGTGAAAATCCTCAGATCTAATCCCAGTGATTTTCAAGAATATAGAATTTGATAGAGAAGCAAAGGTATGAGAGAGACTGTTGTATCATGTGACCACCTGTTCGATCATTATGACCCAGTAGCTTAAAGTGTCAGAGAATTTTCCCCACAGTTGAACACATTGCTTGCCAGTACATCAAAAACTGCTGGTGCAAGCAGCATCATTGGGGATGCAGCTGTCATAGCCACCAGACAGACTAGCAACCTGTTCTAGGTAATTTCTTACAAAAGCCACATTGGTGAGGGTCTTAAAGAAGGTGACTCCAGTGGCAATTGCCCCTCAGATTGCCAGTAGTATCCAAGTTGAGAACTCAGAAACAGCTTCCAGAAATGACACACCAGTCCCAAATGTGCTTCAGCTACTATTCACCTGTTCCACCTTGTCACAGTAGTGGTTATTGGGCTAAATTTATCTCAGCCATTCCTAACGTGCAGAACTCCCAGTGTCAAGACAGGCTTTTAGGAGCCAGGAAAAAAAAAAAAAACACTGAAAGTCTTCAGCTGGAAATCAATAATAAGGCTAGTGAGTTTTCATATTTTGTATATCCACCTGTCTTTCCTACGTATATCTGTTCCTTTATATAATATCCAAGGTCAATTTAGATGGGCAACCTAGTCTCACATCTTTATCTTATGTAAGTTTCTTCTTTCCTCTGATCTCTTTCCTATTCTTTGCCTCTCCTTAAGAAAATAGAACGGAGCTGGGCAGTGGTGGCACACACCTTTAATCCCAGCCCTCATGAGGCAGAGGCAGATGGATCTCTGAGTTCGAAGCCAGAGTGGTCTACAAAGTGAGTTCCAGGACAGCCGGGGCTACACAGTGAAACCCTGTCTTGAAAAAAACAAAAATAAAACTAACCAACCAACCAACCAAACCAAACAAAAATAAATAAATAAATAAATAAATAAATAAATAAATAAATAAATAAATAAATAAATAAATAAGCTAGAAGAGTTTGAAGAATTTCTGTGGTTCAATTTCCCAAGTAATGAGATTGTTATATATTATTTCATTGCACATTTCTACCACTCCTTTCAGGCCACCGTAAGCTATTATTCCCACATCCATCACCTCACTCTTTTTACATCTACATTTGCCCTTCTTATTTATATTCTCCTTCTCTACTTCTATTAACTTTCATCATAGTTTTTTTTCTTCCCATTTATACCCACAGTAATTTATTAGTACAGACAGTGCTACTAGTATCCATTTACTCCTTAAAACACTTGGAACTTAAAGAATCACTATTTTGTAGTTGACTGTTACTATATTTTCATAGTGTTTTTTCCTGTATGAGAACTGTTGTTCCAAGCAGTATTCCACTCTTAGGGACTAGAGCTTGGTTCCTTGAACAGCAGTGTCACAAACAAAAAACACACCCAAACCTCTACTACAATGTAGGCTCTCTGGAGCATTGTAAATATTCCCACTGAAAGAAGAAATGGGATCCCTCCCTAAATGCTGCAGTTTTAACACAATTGCAGTTTGTTACAATTGTAGTTTAAATGTTCAAGCCCCAGTGCAAAATTTTGAGCCACATGTAAAACGAAGACAACTTTTCTCCTCCAGAACTACCAATCCCAGATTAATGGTCACTAATGAGAGTAACTTAGGTAACAACGAATTAGTAAGATTGGTTTAAAATATCTTCAAAGAAATGAAAAAGGATATAAATAAACAGCTTAGTGAAATAATGAAATCAACTTAGATATGAAAATAGAATTCAGTAAAGCTATATTTCTCTCATCCAAGTACTAAGCATGCCTGATCCTGCTTTACTTCCAAGACCAGACATCAGGCACATTCAGAGTACTATGTCCAAGAAAATATAGACATTTTTACATCTTTTTATGAAGAAAAACCAAGATGATACTTGAAATGAAAAAAATAAATAAATAAATGGAAAGCCTCACCAATCATGGGGAGCTATGGATTTGTCATATATGCTCTTTGTTGTGCTGAGATACATTCTCTCTCTCTCTCTCTCTCTCTCTCTCTCTCTCTCTCTCTCTCTCTCTCTCTCTCTCTGCCTATCTACCTTTGCATCTATCTATCTAATATATAATTAGAAATTTTAGATATATATGATTTTTAATCAGCTTACAACTAGTGGATTTCCATAAAGCTTCTTCATGTCCTTATGTTAACCTACAGTCTATCTTCTCTCCCCAATCCATCACCACCAATTAAAACATTAACCTCAAGTATTTTTCCTTTCTCTTTCATGATATCCATGTTCTATTGTCTCCTGTAATTAAATACTTTTCTTGGTTTTGAAGACCTTAGAACTCCATTCAGATTTTACATGTACCCTTCATTTACACTCAGATGCCATCCCTCTCATATCCCCATCTTCTACCCCTTTCATACTTGACTCCCCATTCTCCCTTTATACATCCATTTTATCCATAGCTTGCTATATCTCCACCATTAATGCATCTTCCCCAGTAGCCTATTTCAATTTTCCTGACTTCCACATGTACTACAGACAAAACTTACAAGACAAAATATTGACAGCCTGGATCCACATATAAAAGAGAACATGATGTTTATTTGGACGGGGCCATTTATATACTTGGTATGATTTTTTTTCAGTTGTATCCATTTGACTGCAAATTCCATTTTTTTCTTTTCAGGTGAGTAATATTCCAAAGTAATTATGTACCATATTTTTGTTATCTATTCATCAGTTGGTGGACATCTTGGTTGATTTCATTTCTTAGCTATTATAAATAGAATTACACTGGGGTGGAGAGATGGCTCAATGGTTAAGAACACTGTCTGCTCTTCTAGAGGTCTCGAGTTCAATTCCCAGCAACCACATGATGGTTCACAACCATCTATAATCAGATCTGATGCATTCTTCTAGCATGCAGGTATATAAGCAGAGCACTCATATATAAAATATAAATAATTAAAATGTAAATATAAATAGAGCAGCAGTAAATATGGATATGCAAGTGTCTCTATAGTTGAATATAAAGTCCTTTGGGTATATGCCCAGGAGCGACATAACTTAGTAATATGTTAAGTCTCTTTCTAGGTTTTTTTAAACCTCCAGATTGATTGCCATAGCAGTTGTACTAGTTTACACTTTTACCAATAGCATATAAGTGTACCCCTATTCCCATATCCACATCATCACATGTTTTTATTTCTATGACTAGTGTTTGCCATACTGACTGGGTGAGATCAGATTTTTTTGCTTTTTCACATTAACAAGGATGTTAACATGGGAATTAGCTTACATAAATTATAAAATTGAAGAAGTCACACAATACATAACAACTGCAGGACCAGGAATGCTGGTATCATTCTATCCATATCTAAGGCCTAAGAACCTCTGTACCCTTGGCATATGTTCTGGAGTCCCAAAAGCTGTGAACTGGGTGCTATGAGGCTGAGGGATGAAGATGGGCAGGAGAAGCTTACACTAGAGAATTTACCAGGGCTCTTATTTTTTGTTCTGTTTGTTCCCTTTATGGATTGGATGCCCACCCACATTAGTGAGAACAGATCTTCACTGCTAATCTCCTCCAGAAATGTCATTACCAACACATTCAGAAACAAGGACTTCTCAGCTACCTGGGACTCACTTAGCCTAGTCAAATTGACACATAATTAACTAGCACAAAGAAATAAGCAGTTAAAACTAAAAAAGAAAAATAAAAGGCACGTTCTTGGCATTATTTTTTTAACATCTTATTCTGTTCATTGTAAAGACTGAGGCTTCTCAAGTATTAAACACAACATATTTCTCTTTACATTCCTAACACAGTATCAGTTATTTACTATACTATTCAAGGCCTTTAAACATCTATCTTAACTTACCAGAACTTTCAATCTATTTTAACTTTCCTTCCCTCCATTTATGCTCCTATAAATCTGAAACCAGAGAAGGCACAGATGAGACCCCAGCAGAGGGGTCTTCATTATGTTATGAACATAATTTGAAAGAAATCATTTCCTACTCTCAAGAAGCCTTCATTATATCAAGGGACAGAGGACTGTGAACTAATTGACTGAATGATATTTGAGTGAGAATGAAAGACTCACACATTTCTAGGTCTGAAAGACACAGACTTTTTAAAAGGGATCTTGGCACAAATAATGAATATTAACTTTCTGTTTTACATAATGAAAACATTGCCTAATTTGTCATTGTTACTGTACATAGAAAACAATTTAAAGACACACCATCTTGGGTTGTTGGATTGTGCTAAGAAAGAAACTCAATAAAAACAAAAAGAAATACTATCTTCTTTTTACTTTTAAGGCATTACTTATTTTTAAACTGAAAGATGCAACACATCCAGTCACTGAAAGCTAATATAATGACACCAATGACTGTGCTACATCATACATACATTAGAAAATAGATCCACGATTTGAATTCAAATCTGTCTGAATCTAAACACAATTCTTTTTTATTATATAATCCTACCTGAAGCTATTATAAGATGTTTTTCATTATTTAAATCTTAATTTGGAACATTTATCCTGAGTCAAATGATTAATATCGTTACATTATTAAATTCATTCAAAGCCATTTATCAAGAACATGTTACACGTAGTAGCTCTACTAGTTATCTATTGTATCAAAGACATTCAAGAAAGTTTTTTTGAAGGATGAATATGTTCCTGGCTTTCTCATCTCTTCATAGAGCTTCAGCGGCTTCCCATTCCTTGCATCTATCCTCCTCAGGCTGTAGAATTTTTCTATTAATATTCTTGGCCTTAACTTACCACACTTCTGACTTGTTCTTTGCTAAACATTTTAAAGCATAAGAATCTTAATTATGTAATTTCCTTCCACTTCCTTTCCTTCCTCCAACTCATCCTATGACCTTCCCCACCCTCCCAAACTCCTGGTCTCTGAATTTTAAAGTGTCTTTAATCTGAATTTGCCTGATGGCTAAAGATGTTGAGCACTATTTTTTTTAAACACTTCTTTGAGAGTTTCATGCAATGTGTTTTGAACTCATTCATCCTCTTCCTCCAACTATTTCCAGATTTACCCCCAACTAGCCACCTCTATTTCCTGTTTTGTGAATTTTTTGTTAAGTTTCACAACCCATTTTATCATTAGGCTCTTTGTTTTCATGATATTTAGTTTTTGAGTTCTTTATATATTGTAGATATAAATCCTGCTGAAAGTTTTCCTGTGTCCTGCCTGGCCTGCAGTCAGGACAAATCTCTCTCACCCACAGGTCCCGCAGCCACTCAGACCCAAGTAAACACACAGAGGCTAATATTAATTAAAACTGCTTGGCCATTAGCTCAGGCCTACTACTGACTAGCTCTTACATTTAAACTCAGCCCATTTCTGTTAACCTATATATTGCCACATGTTCCCTGGCTTTACCTGTGTGCCATTACATGCTGCTCCCTGGACGGTGGACTGGTGTCTCCTGACTCAGCCTTCCTCTTACCCAAATTCTCCTTGTCTAGTTATCACACGTATACTTACTGTCTGGCTACTGTCCAATCAGTGTTTTATTAAACCAGTATACAAAAGCATTATCCCACAGCAGATACACACACACACGCACACGCACACGCACACACACATGCACAAAGATACATGTGCGCATGCACATGTGTGTGTGTGTGTGTGTGTGTGTGTGTGTGTGTGTGTGTGTGTGTGTGTGTACTTCATTTCCTTGCTTAATTGTCCTGACTGGGACTGTTGATGAGAAGCAGGAAGAGTGGGTACCTTTGTCTTTTCAATGGTGAGTATATGAGCTATAGATTTGTTGTGCTTAAGTGCATTCTTCTACATCTTTTTTGATATTTGGGTATTTTTTTTGTCATGAGAGGATATGAATGACAGTATCCTGTCTAATGACTAACTGCTTTACCTGTGTGTGATGATATAACCATTGATCTGTGTCTTTTGTTCTGCTAATGCGATATTTCACAATTACAGATTTTTATATGTTGAACTAAACACTTATTCCTGGAATTAATTTCTCTTGTTCATGATAAATGACCCTTTTAATTTGCTATTGAATTATGTTTGCTACTATTTTGTTGAGAATTTTTGCATGTGTATACATCATGAATATTAGCCTGCAGGTTTTTGTTCTTGCAGTGTCCCGGTCTGGTTTTGGTTTTTGAGCAATAGTGGTTTTGAAAGCCTCATTATTTTTGCAAAAGAGTTAGAAAGGTATAGATGCTGCTTCTTTTTAAAGGTATAGTTGAGATGTAAAGCCATTAGTTCAATGTTTTAAATTGCTGATTTATTCATATTAGTTTATATGTGCCTGGGTATATATTTGATTCTTCTAGTGATTCCAATTTGTTGGCATATAATTATTTTTAGTAGTGTCTTGTAATACTATTTTCCTTATTACAGGTTGAGTATCCTTAATTTGCAAATCTGAAATTTAAAACTTCTAAATACAAATCTTTTTGAGTGCCAGCATGATGCTACAAGTGAAAAATTTCACTCTTGACCTCATATGATGGGTTACAGTTAAAATGTGGGTGAACTAAAAGTAGTACATAGAATTATGTTTAGGTTATATGTACAAAATATATGTAAAACAAATGAAACTCATGTCTAGATTTGAGTCCTATCTGTAAAAGTATTTCATCATGCATCTAGAAATATTCTAAAATATGAAGACAATAATGTCAAAAACACTTCTTGTCCCCACAATTTTCAAAAAAGGAATGCTCAGTTTTAATGCCTCTTTTTTCATTTCTGATTTTGCTTGAGGCTTTATTCTTCTGTTTTGTCTCTTTAAAACAATTTCAGAAAGCGTCTCATTGTGTAGCCTAGGCTAGCCTAGAACTCACTATATAGCTCAGGCTGGGCTTGAACTTACAATTATCTTGCCTCAGCCTCTGAAGTATTGAGATTATTGGACTTCCCATTTGATTCCACAATCTAAAATCCCACAATGTTACATGGGAGATAATGCATTTTTAAAAGTCCATTACAAAACATAAGTAATATTTGTGTAGCTCTCCAGTTTGTGATGATGATAAACTGTATGGCGGTTGGTTATGTAACATTCCTTCTGGATAAAAGCACACTTGGAAAATGTGAGACATTGTGACATAGGCATCTTTAGTAACTACCTCTATTTAATAACTTTTGGGTATTAAGAAGAAAGATATTTTCCTAGTAAAAGTTAAGAGAAAATCAGTAAATATATTAATTGTATATTAATTACTTAAACACCTTGAATTTATTAAAAGTGTTCTCATCAATAGCTTAATTATCTGTAAGCATATTCTTCATTTGAATCTACAATAGCATATTATTATTTTGTTGAAAAATTGAATTATTCTCTTTCATCCATGTTTTCACTTTTCCTTCCCATTGCCACATTTTTACTACATGCCACCATTACTTCTTCCTTAGGCTATTCTTTCTGATAATAAAGGTGACAAATATTTTTAATAAATTGCCTTTATTGTCATAATGATGATAATATTTGGGTAGTTCAGGATGTGTGTTTGAGCACATGTACACAACATATATATGGAAGTCAGAGTTGGTTCTCTCCTTCCACCTTTATGTGGTGCCAGTGATTGAACTTATGTAAGCCAAACTTCACAAGTGCTTTTACTCATTGAATCATCTCAGTGTCTCAGAAGAGACAAAAATATTTAACTAGATTTCTTCACAAAGCCATATAAATATTACATATTTAGGGCTGTAAATAGTTTTTCAAATAAATATTCTTTTGATCTTTTGATCTTTCAAATTTGCTGATATAAAGGCTAAGGATTTCAGTTTTGTTAGATGGATAAGAAGCAATTAATAAAATATGCAGGCCTTTCAGTCTTGAGATCCCAAGGCCATTTTTCTCACTTTCCTTTCTTTTGTTTATGGTGTCTTGTTTGCTTTCATCTTGTAATGTAACTAGTCAATATTCATTCTTTCCTTATTCTCCATAAATATGGTTACATATTGAGTATGCAAAATCTTCTGCACCCACTTCTTAGGCTTCTTCTAAAGATAAACACATAATCCCCCTTTCAATAAAATATTTCTAATTGACAAAATTTTGTGTATTAATATTGTATAATATAATTTTCTCTGAGAAAAGAAGCTCTCACTTTGTAACCTAGGCTGGCCTCAAATTTATGGTCCTTCTCCTTCAGCCTCCAAAGTGCTGAGCTTGTAGGTATGCCCCATGTCTGAGTAATGTGATGTTTTGATATGTGTATACATTAAAGAAAGATTAAAAGCTAATTAACATTCTTATCATAAGCCCCCTTTTTCAGTATTTTTATAGTGACTCTGGATAACAGAAAATTGAAAAATAACATAGATAATTCCATTTATTTCTGTAAGCGCTTGTTGGATGTTTATAATGTATCAAAAACTGTGTAATCTCTTGGATGGATGAACTCTGGAATATATCACAAAATTGTGAAGAGCATTACATTTCTCTTTACTAGAAAGTGGATAATGTTTTAAAAGTAGTAGAATCTAGTAATGTTGTAATAGTCATGACCATTGTTTTTTAGTTCTCTTTTTACTTTTGAGATAGTGTTTGATGAGACCGTGCTAATGGGTGTTCTTCTCTTCCTTTCTGTAATTTTAACATTTTAGATCAGATTGCTCGATGTTCAACATCTCAGTAAACTTCAAACAGTCTAACTGGGTTAGGTATCTGTCTAATTATTGATCAGGTCAGCCTTCCTATAGGAGTATTCCTGACCTCAGTATGGAGTACTGCTCCTACACAATTTTTTTCCATGAGCACTTGATTGTCATGCTTCCCTTGTGTAGATTTTAATATATGAGGCCCCAGCAGGGTTTGTTCATTTTACTAGTATATTGTTTCCCTATTTGTCAATGTAAGTAAATCTGCTTTCCTGAGTTCCAGTCTAGGTCAGCTGGCATGACATATGGTGTGGTCCTGTGATTTTCTGGTTCTTGTGTTCTTAGTGGATGGGTGGTGGGCTTTGGGTTTAGAGATGTGTTTAGGCCAACTCCACTTCCTGTTCCAGCATTTTATGGAGTGTTGAAATCTACCATCAACATAGTTTGGTGATATTTAAGGAACAGGAAGGATCTAGCACTCATCCTGGCTAGGAAGAGATACTGACAGATGCTAAATTGACTGGTATTACATTTTACTCATGTCTTTTTGTCTTTTATTTCCTCATCTCTTCACTCCTACATAAATATTTCTTATTTGTTTTGTTTAGGTTTTCTGTTGCTTTGTTAGGTTTTATTTTGTTCCATCTGTTTTTATACATATTCTCCTGTTCCCTTTATTGGTGCTATTATCTGCAAACCATATGAATTCCCTCAAATTTATACCTCTTTTTCTCTTTGTTGCTATCCTTTAGGTATCTTTAAACTGTGTTTACCCTACCAATATGCCAACTTCTTTTTATTTAATTTTGCCTCACTTTTTCTCTGTTGCTCTAACAAGATTCTCTAACAGTAATTGGAGTTGAACAAGCTCTAGTAATTGAAGTTGAAAGGAAGGCTATATTGATTGTTACTGTACTAACATAGTGTATCTATCAATTATTGTTGCTTCTGCAGTTAGTATTATGTTCTCAGAGTGGTAATCGATATTGTGACTTACTATGAAAAGGTGGGTTGAGGGTTTAGCTATTGAGCTACACCCCCCAGTTCAGTGGGACGATCCAATGCTTCAATCATAATGTAGGCTATTCCAATTTTAACATTGCAAATAATTACCCTTAATGTTTATTAATATAGCTATATATTTAAAAAATTCTTGCCAGAGAAATAATCCCAGGTATACAGTTACCCATGTGGAAACACACACACACACACACACAAACACACACACACACACACACACACACACACACACACATGCTAAAGTAATGCAAATACCCTGAAAATTGCTAATTTCACAGTAATAAATTCCAGTGAGAGTGAATTAGATAAAGTCTTAGTAAAAAATATTCAAAATGTTATAAGAATATTTAACAAAATCAAAGATGACTGAGTTAATTCAAAGCAAAAAAAAACCTAAATGAAATAAGAAAGTCAACACTGGTTATTTGAAAGAGGAATTCAACAAACAGAATGCTTGTAAAACAAATTGAATTTTTATAAATGAATAGCTCAGTAAGAAAATAAAATTCTCAGTAGAAAGCCTCATCAATAGAATGGATAAAGTGCAATAATATTGAGTCTTGAAGCCAAGGAAGATGAATGAGAACATCTAGACAACAGCAATGATAAAACAATAAGTACCTACAAACAGAACAGAAGATGTAAGAGATACCATTAAAAGAACAAGTTCCCAAAGCATGAAAAAAAAAAACCAGAAGAATTTCAAGCTAAAGGCTTGGATAATAAATTCAATAGGTTCACAGCAGAAAATTCCTGAATCTAATGAAAGAGATGGCCATCCAGATACAAGGGGCTTTTTGAACATTAACCAGCCAAGATCAGAAAAGAACCTCCTTAGAATAGATTATAGTTAAACATTAAGCATACACAACATAAAAAATATTGAAAGCTGCAAAAGAGAACCAACAAGCCACATATAGTTAAACACATTTGAATAACAGCAGGTTTCTCACAAGAAATTCTAAAAGCTGAGAGGGTGTGAAAACTGTACTCCAAGTTCTCTGAAAGACATTAACTGCCAAATCAGATTACTATATCCAGAAACACCATCTTTCACAATTGGAGAAAGGAAAATTTTCCATGATGAACACAAACTAAAGGAATTTATAGCCACTAAACATGTATACTGAAGGTCAGTGAAACCCAATTTCATAAAATAAATACTACTGTATATAAAGGCATGTGTTGACTTCAACTCAAAATAAAAGTTGATATTAACACCCCTAACCCTCACCAACAGACAGGCCATCCAGACAAAATTATCAAAAAAGAAGCATCGGAGTTCAATGATATTATAGATAAAAATTGACTTTACAGGCTGTTCTACCCAAAGACTAAAGAATAGATGTCATTCTTAGTAACCTATAGAACTATTTGGTTTTTTGGCTTTTTGTGACAGGGTTTCTCTGTGTAGCACTGGCTGTCCTGGACCTCACTCTGTAGACTAGGCTGGCCTGGAAAGAGATTCGCCTGCCTCTGCGTCCCCAGTGCTGAGATTAAAGGTATGCACTACCACTGCTTGGCTGGAACTATTTATAAAACAGAGTACATTTCAGGACAAAACACAATTTATAGCAAATAAAGAAGAATCAAAATAATTTCTTATAATCTATCCATTCACAATGGGCCAACATTAGAATCAATAGAGATAAGCTTCAATTTCACCCAGCCATAAACTCTGCAAACTGTAAACAATGATTGGCCTGACAAGATAAGACCACTTGGTGCAGTAGTGATATTAATGTTATGGGAGTGATCGACCACTTTCTGATCGTATCAAAGGCCCATTCCATGAGATGAAGCTCATACATGGAACTATTAAAATAGCCAAAAACCTTCGGCCAGATAGGTCATAGGAGTTAGAGAACTCAATAGTATTACCAAGAAAAATGAACATATTATTAAAATGACTCCTAATAACTTATTCTTAGAGATTAGAGCATCTCTCAATCCTCATAAAAGAACCTTTTCCTTGAAGTAGATGACAGTTATCACAGAGACTCCCAACTAGTCAGTGTGCTGAGAACAAAATGCTGTACAGTTCTTAGACCAAATTCAGACATTCATATCTCACCCCAAGGCTTAAGGATTTTTGTGGAAAGGGGGTGGGAAAGATGGTTAGAGCCAGAGGTAGTGGCTAATGTAAAGAAAACAGTGTTTTCCAGATACTACAAAACAAATGCCTATATGAACTCACAATGATTGGAAGAACATGAATAATACCTGTACCAACTCCAGCTAGACAAAATCCCAGCATAGAGGGCAGACAGGAAGGTGGCTGTGTAATCCCATTACTAGCTGAGAAGGTATTATCATTTCATGAGTGCTGGAAGAGGGAGAGTCACCCATGGTAGGCTGACCATACATGAGAACAGGCCCCAATCACAAGACGATGGGGCAGCACAAATTTGAGTTGATAAGGGAAGAAGAAGGAGGAGGAGGAAAAAGTAATCTCAAAGTTCATTTAGAAGAGATGGAAGGGTTGAGAGGGTGGGAAGGGGACGAGTTGAGGAGGTGAATGTGTTCAAAATTCATTGTATGAAATTCATTTAAAAATAACATATTTTTTAAAAATCTATTGTTTTAAGAAATACAAAAAATGAGAAACTACAGACAATATACAAACTCCTGTGTATTGAGTGATTAGTATATCACCAAAATAATGAGAGATTAAAAAATTCTAGAAACAAGTGAAAATGAAAATACATCTCAACCTATAGGCTACAATGAATGCAGATCTAAGAAGGAAGTTTAAGTTGTAAGTGCCATTATTAAAGCAATTGAAATCTCAAACAAATAATGATGCAATCAGGGTCCTAGAAAAATGAGAATGGGTCAAACCCAAATCAGTAGATAGAAAGAAATATTAAAGATGTAGGCCAAACTTCATGAAATAGAAATATAAAGCAGTATAAAAATCAAGAGAGCAAGCCGGGCGGTGGTGGCGCATGCCTTTAATCCCAGCACTCGGGAGGCAGAGCCAGGCAGATCTCTGTGAGTTTGAGGCCAGCCTGGGCTACCAAGTGAGCTCCAGGAAAGGTGCAAAGCTACGCAGAGAAACCCTGTCTCGAAAAACCAAAGAGAGAGAGAGAGAGAGAGAGAGAGAGAGAGAGAGAGAGAGAGAGAGAGAGAGAGAGAAATGGGTTAATTCTTTGAAAAGATAAATATCATTGACAAATGCTTAGTCAAACCAACCAAAAGAAAGGGTCAGTTAGCAATGAGAGACAGTGCAACAGAAATCAGTCATTAGGACATACTTTGAAAACATATAAATTGGAAAGCCTAAAAAACAGTAAATTTACAATTCTTATTACCTACCACAATTAAACCAAGAGGATTTAAACAAACAGATCAACAACAGAAGTAATATTAAAGCATATATATATATATATATATATATATATATATATATATTAAAGCTCAGGCACATTTAAAGCAATTGCCAAATTTTACTAAATTTTTAACAGAGAATTGACATAAAAGATCCTAAAATGATTTCATAAGATAGAAAGGAAATGTATAGTACAAGACACTTTACAAAAAAAACAATATTACACTGATAAATAAAAAAGTGTATACTAATTTCTTCAATTGATATATAGATTGAAAAATTCTCATCTAGATTCTTGTAAACAGAAGTAAAGAAAATTTTAAAAATGACATGAGTGTGGAGAATGATTGACTATGAAGTGAGCTACTCTAAATGGGATGTCTGTATCCCACCCCTTTTCCATATGACTCAGGGAACATTATGAAAGAGAAGGCAGAAAGGTTTGTAAGAATTATTAAAATCAATCTACAGATTGAATACATTCCCTCTCAAGCTTCCAATGACATTCTTCACACAACTAGAAAAAAAATTCTAAAATTGATATGAAAGCATAAAATATCCACAATAGCCAGAGCAATTCTGAGAAAAACCAACATTGTTGGAGGGATCTCCTTTCTATACTACAGAGCCATAGTAACAAAATCTGCATAATATTAGCACAAAAACAGACATGGAACGGGATGGATAACCCAAATATAAATCCATTTTTCTGCAGCTCCATGATTTTTAACAACGATGACAAAAACACATGCTGATGAAGACAACCTCTTCAACAAATGGTGCTGGGACACTGGCCATCCACATCTTGATGATGAAACTAAATCCTTATCTATCAGAAAGTATGAGCGTAAACTGTTGAATATATAGGCATAGACAAGAATTTTCTGTAAAAGATTCCAAAATCTCAAGAAACAAATCCAAGAATTGATTCTACTGAATTAACAGAAAAAAAAAAAACCTGCACATCCCTGTAAGTGGTGTATGATGACCAGGTTTCTTTTTCTACTTTTTTTTCTAATCATAGACTCACTGAATCTCCAGTTGTCTTTTCCTTAGACCTACCTCAGTTTGTATGGTACACTTCCAAAGCTTCACACTCTGGAATGCTAAGGCAAAGGCAGAAGACTTTGTCAATTGGACTATGGCCTTCCCATGGTTGCTAGATGATAAATGTTTCCCCATACTGTATTTTTCTCTCAAGCATCAAAAATATTTATTAAAGATTTAAAATTATGATGTACTATACTGTAATTTTATAACTATTTGGAGGATTACTCTTCTAATACCCTGCATAAATTGCATAGTCATAATTTAAATAGTGTGTCTTTTATAAGTCTTGTACTTGAAGCTATTATTTAGATGAATAACATAAAATTTCATGTAACTGAAGTATTTGTTTCTAAGTAATATGTATCATTAAGTCAAAATGAAAAGCACTTTTCTTCACCTTTGCCATTTTATGGTTAATTAAATTTTATACTAGTAATGAGAGTTACCATTGAGTGGAAAAGATCATGCAGAGCTTTTTGTTAAAGTCTCCCACCTAAACTTGAAAGCTAATACTCAGATACTCTGTAACTAGTATTACATTAGCTATTTTTAGATAGTACATGACAACAGAGATGCCTTATTTCTTCAACATTTGAAAAATTTGTATTTAGTTGGTGTATTATTCCTTTACTTTATGAATGGTGCACTTGGTGTTACAGCTCTGGAGGGAAAGGTATCCTGACCTGTCCGAAAGTCAGGCTATACTTGGAGCTGCAATAGGACATCTCTGAAGGCTGGAGCTGCATAGGATAGCTCAGCTCTGGAGGGAAGTCAGGCAATACCTGAAGCTGGGGTGCAGTGTGGGATGGTCTCTCCACAGGATAGAGCAATCCTACTCCTCTCCTAGAGACCTGTTACAGCTGAGCTTTGTTCTGCAATCCCCCTTAAAGATGTTTCCCAGCAGAGCTCTGCTTCTTCTCTCTGGCCCAAGATATTGCTTCTTCTGCTTCACTCTGCTAAAGGAGAAACCCCTCCTCTGACTCCAGAGAAAAGGTGTTACTTTTTCTGCTCAGCCTTGCTCAGCCCTCCTAAGAGAACATCTCAGCAAGTTTTTTTTTTTTCTGCTCAGTCCCTTAAGGGATGTCTCTCAGCAAGATTCTTCTGTTCTGCTAAGCCTTGCTAAGCCCCCTTAAGGGAACATTTCAGCAAGGTTTTTTTCTACTCAGTCCCCTAAAGGAATGTCTCAGCAAGGTTCTTCTGTTCTGTGCTGGAAAATGAAGATCTTCACCCAAGACTCTTTTTTTTTTTTTTTTTTTGGTTTTTCGAGACAGGGTTTCTCTGTGTAACTTTGCGCCTTTCCTGGAGCTCACTTGGTAGCCCAGGCTGGCCTCGAACTCACAGAGATCCGCCTGGCTCTGCCTCCCGAGTGCTGGGATTAAAGGCGTGCACCACCACCGCCCGGCTCACCCAAGACTCTTTTAAGAAAGTGATTTATTTGGGAAGGAGGAATCCAGGAGAGTGGCTGCCTCTGCCAGAGCGAGGAAAGTACAACTGATAACTGAGCAGACAGAGGGGCTTATATAGGGCTTCTTAGGGGCGGAGTTTCTCCAGGGAGAAGATATTCTGCTCAGGGGTTGGTTAGTGTTCCTGCTCAGGGATTGGTTGGTTTCATTGGTCAGGGGCAGAGTTGGCTCTGGTTTCAGGGCCAAACTGTGTTTCTCCCACTGGCCATTTTTAGTTTTTTGCTCTAGTTTTAGGGCCAAGGTGTATTTCTTTCACTGGCTCTGATTGTAGGGACAAAGTATGTTTGTTTGGCTAGCTCCTTTCCCCTACACACTTTTTATTTAAAAGTGTCAGAAGGTGCTTTCTCCATAGTATCTCCCTATCACTATTATACTTGATTATTTATACTTTTATTGAAAGTTATATTATTGACTTTTTTGTTTGTTTGGATTATTGGTACTGAAGATTATACCCAAGTCCTCATGAAATACTAATACTTAATCAGGTATTTGATGATAGCTATAATGTGAGACCCCTATAATATTCAGAATCACAATTATTTATATTTTAATAAGAAATACACATTAACATGTATCCATGAAAGTGTAAACCATGAACTGTATTGAGCTGTATAACATGATGCCTGTATTTCCCACAAACAATATAAGAAAACATACCTATGAAAATGTTCTGCATTGTAGTTTCATTCCTTGTTCTTTATTGACATTTATGAAAGGATGAATTAAATTATCTCATCAACATCCACATTGAAAGTGTAAAAGTGAAAGAAAGGGGGAACACTTTTTTCCCTGAATTTCTGTCTCCACCCTACCCAGTCCTTTTCAGACCTAATAGAAGTTATGAAACTTACCATTTAACCACAAATATCAAAAAACAATAAACACTACAGTCTATTTTCTGTTTTGTATTTTTTCACTGACACAGATTGTATGATGGATTTCCCATATCATATTTAGGGGAAATGTGAAATGATATGTTGATTTAAGAAAAATATATGAATAACAACATCTTTTTAACTATGTGAGAAGGTTTAAAGTGAATACAGATTTTTTTATTCTAAAATTAACTTTCTCTTGTTTTGTTGAAAATAGTTGTTAATGTCTATCATAAACACATTCTAAATTGTTGGTTTGACTTTTATGTAAATCTGAAGGATAGCATCATTTTTGTCATCAAACAGTAGCCCTGTATTAAAATGTTTATACTTGTAGTATTGTTATAGGTTGGATGTGAAGTGTCATTCAGTATATATGTTTTCACCCTATGGCACTGTTAAGTGTACAACATTTAGGAGGGAGTTAGAAGTTTGGTTCCTGAGAGCATGCCCTAGAATAGAGTATCGGGATCCAGATCTCTCCCCTCTTTGTTTTTTGTCCACCATGAGGTGAGGAGTTTTTCCCCAATCTGTGCTCCAGGTCATGAAGTTCTGTCTTATTGATACAGGCCAAAATCAGGCCTGTCTTATTATTACATGCCCATTAACTGTGAGAAACTTGGTGAAACTATGATCCAAAAAAATGTTTCCACCTTTGTGCATATGTATCTTATATACTTGACTGTGTCTGTGTGCATATGTGCAGTCTAGAGATTGGTTTGGGTGTTTCCTCAATCACTCTCTATTTGGAGACTGGTCTCTCACTGAACCTGAAGCTCACTAGTTCAACTAGGCTGGCCAAATGGACTCCCGGGATTCACTTATGCTAGGGTTATAGATGCATACTATCATGCCAGCTTCCATGTGGATGTTTGGGATCCGACCTGAAGTCCTTATGCATGTACAGCAGGCACTTGACTGACCAAGGCATTTCCCTAGCCCCGTTCCCTGCTTTGAAGTTGATTTTGTCGGGTAGTTTTTCATAGTCACAGAAAGTTGTCTGACAAATGTATGTTTGAAGAGCATTCCATCACAGGATTAGGCAGATTTCTAGGAATCAGGAGCAAGAATCCCATACTAAAATTTTTCATATATAGCTCCCCCAGGCTCCATACATTTTAGTTTGGGAAGAATATGAAGGAAATTTGCCAAAAAATATATACAGAATACAGAGAAAATGAACTTTTTAAAACAAATACCTATTCTGATTTTATAAAAGTAAAACACTTATTGCATAAATATTAAAAAATTATAATAATGAAGAAAATAGTAAATAAATCATCAGCACCAGCTCCTTAATGCCTGATAAGGCCATTATCATTTTTGTGAAATTTTGTTTCCGTAATTGCTCTATATTAATTGCTTATACTAATAAAATTATAATATATTTTTCATTAAATGTTTGGCTTGAAACTTACGTTATTGAAAATGAAAATATTTTGATGCCTTCAAAATAACCAGCTTAGTGGTATTTTTGGGAAATTATGGCTATACCATAAATTTCTTAATAATTTCAATATTTTTACATACAGGTCACTAATTGTTTATTTGCTATTATTAATAAAACTTTGACAGAACTTTGGCATTAGCTGGGCATGGTAGCATATGACTATAATTTCTGCACTATAAAACAGAGGCCTGTGGATTTCTGCAACTTTGAGGCCAGCCTGGTCTACATAGCAAATTTCAGGCAAGCCAGATCTGTATAGTCAGACCCTATTTAAAAATATACAGTCAAACATTTGGTTTTGGCATTAATTTTTGAATTTTGAACTTTTAAGAGTAGTTTCACAGGAATGAGGTTGTGTTTGTTATATCTTTTGTTTAATTGCTTTTCAAAAGTACTAGGAATTTACATTCCTATCAACACACACACATAATTTCTAAAAACTGAATATATTTCAAATGCTGAGTATCCATTTATAGTATCCCTTCTGAATTGCTTGTGTTGCTTGCTCATTTTTCCTTGATATAACCTTTAACAATTATTTTAAAACTAAAGAATCACAGAAAGGCCGGGCGGTGGTGGCGCACGCCTTTAATCCCAGCACTTGGGAGGCAGAGGCAGGTGGATTTTTGTGAGTTCGAGGCCAGCCTGGGCTACCAAGTGAGTTCCAGGAAAGGCGCAAAGCTACACAGAGAAACCCTGTCTCGAAAAACCAAAAAAAAAAAAAAAAAAAAAAAAAAAAAAAAAAAAAAAAAAAAGAATCACAGAAAGAAAATAGCAATCTAGAGAACCACAAGTGTAGTCATTAGAAAGGCAATGAGAAAAAGACATATCAGAAACACATCCAAGGCTATCTTGGACAATTTTTGGAGTCCCTTTGTCAAAATAAATATATAAATAAAATGGTTAGAGATACAGAGTATTTGCTTAGTAGCTACCAGCACCTACATTTAATGCCCAGGACCAGAAAAAGGAAGGGAGAAAAGTAGATTCTTAGACTCAACCCTACAATTACCAAGGTATATTTTACCAAAACATCCATTTGATTAGAATGCACATTAAAGTTAAGAAGCACTTATCTAGGAAGTGGCAATGTAGTCTAGGAAGAAAGAGCATGACGAAACATAGGGAAATAAGCCTAACAAAATACATTAAGGATGCTAAAAGGATCAGTTTTGTAGTTATGTTAGAAATATTTACTAACAAGAGATTTGCGGGAGTTTGAACTATAAAAGCTTAGCTTCCACCCATATTTCTCAGGTATTTTATATAAATTTAATATATTAATATAAGTTTCAGAGAATACTAAGTAGATGTTATGTATATTTGAGAATTGGTAGCCTAGAAGTAAGATTGGAAGCTATAGGGGTGAATTAGGGCTTCTGATAATAGAGATTAGAGCATAGTTCTAGCATGGAAGAACAAAACTCAGAGAGGAACTCTACAAAATATTAACCCTCTGCTGAGCTTTCTAGGTTACACTGCATAGATCCAAGCACATAGCTTCACAGTTAGCCCTGGAAAAGCTTGGTGGATTACAAAAAAACAAAATGAATAAACATGAGCATGAAAGATTTGTGAGGAGTGGAGGAGAGGGAGAGGTTGGACAGAAATGGTGGGGAGGCGAGAAATGAGAGTTATCAGTGTGCAAGTCATATATATATGTATGTATATATATATACTATATATATGAATTTGTAAAACTTATTATTACTATTGTTGTTATTATTATTGTTACTATTTGTAAAATCCAGCTCCAAAGGATATGATGCCTCCTTATGGCACACAGGCACATGCACCCTTACACATCCATAATTTTACATACCCTCACAAATATACATAGATGCATGCATTCACATGCAGATAAATAAATAAATAAATAAATAAATAAATAAATAAATAAATAAATAAATGTAAGATTTAAAACATGGGTGGAAGAAGACTACTTAAAGGTGACTGAAAAGAAACTAGTCAGGAGTAGAATGGGAACTTGAATAGCTACTTCCACAGGTGTTGCTATAAAGAGGTGTCCATGAAAGAAGACAAGTAAGAGGCTCTCTAGTGGTGATTATCACATGTGGAAGTTAGGAGACCATTGTTGATTTTAGCAAGGTTGTTGTTACATAAATTATGGAAAGGAAAGCCAGAATGCATTCATTGGAAACATGAATAATAGGTAAGAAATAGAAACTATTAGTCTTTCAAGAAACACAGATATGAATGGAAAAGAATATTAGAATATAGTATTCAAATATGCTGGAAGGATTTTCCCCTTTGGGTTTCAACTATGTTGTTATAAACGTTCCTTTTTTTTTTTCTGGTTTCCCAATTTTTTTCTTTCATTTTTATAACTACATTATTACAGTATCTGTTGGGATAAACTTATTTGGACTTTATCTGATTGTTGCAATGCAAATTCCTACGCTTACTTTCCTCTTCTTTCTCCAAGAAGATAGTGTTCATGCCCAGGGTTAGAGGAGGAATGGAGAAAGAAGCCCAAGATTGAGGCAAAGCCTGGTCACACTGAAGCTGTGAGACCACGATAGTACTAAGTTACATCATAGGCCCACACCATATTTCACCATATTATGAACTGCAACACATTATTTTCCATCATGAAAATATTTTTTGATCATAGATCTAGAGGTTCAATCTGTGGAATTTCTTCCTCGGTAATGGGTTTAAATATGATATACCTGGTACTGAGATCCAAGTCAAAGGTCTACACGTACTTCCCTCTCCTGTACCCAAGTGAATGGGGTGTCTACACTCCTCTGTGTGGAATTCAAGGAGTAGCACATGGGCAGTGCAATTATGTCTTTCTTACCCACTGGGAGCTTTGTTACTTATGATGCTAAAAGAAACCACACAATGATCTCTCTTTTACTTGGCTTCTATTAATGTATTTTAATGCATGGATGATTGTTGAACTTGAAATTTTTGTGGGAAAACAACTGAGGCAGTTCTTATTTCTCCATCTTGATCCACCTGTACCCAATCTTAATACATTTTTTAATGGGGAAGATAAGATGGGGGGCAAGCCACTTGAGGAAGAAAACTGAAAGATCTTAGAGGGAATAAATTATTTTGAAAACACAATTTTAAAGGTATGGAATCAAGATCACATTTGAAGTAATTAATCTTATGAGGAAGGGACACTTCCTCCTTCTTTTGTTATTAGTATATATTAATTTTATAAAGCAATGGATTTCATTATGGCATTCTATATCTGCATATAATATACTTTGCTTATATTCATTCCCCGTTATCTTTTCTTATCCTCCCACTTCCCTTTATTCTTTCATATACTTAGCAGTGCTCCTTTATGTTCATATCCTCCACAGTAAATTTCACATATGAGAGAAAACATGTAATATTTGGTTTTATGAAACTATGTAATTATGCTCAACATGATCCCCAGTTTCATCATTTTCCTTAAAATGACTTAATTTTGTTCTTCATTGTGACTGAATAAAACATAAAAGAATGCAATACATATTTGCATCATTATGCAGATAATGCACAGCATAAATGAATGTAACACAACTTAAACTAATATTCCACAACACATCACTATTCATCTTTCAGTTTTAAAAACTACATCAGTAATTATATTTTAGCCTTATTGAAGAATAATTCCATGCAGTTATGTATTCTAGGAAATGGAGTTTTACATTCTATGCAATCAAAGCATTTTAATAGTTTTTATGAATTCATATAGAATCTTAAACTCAGAATATACCAAATATGTTTTGATTCTTCAATAGGATTTTCATTATTAACATGCATCATCCACCTTTTCAACCTGCTTCTACTTTATCTTATTATATCTACTACTTGCAAGGAAAAGATGAAACCAAAAATGTTGAGTTGTTGCTTAAAAGTTAGTAAGTTTAAATGAGAGGTTAAAGAACATCATTATGGATACTAATAGCAATAATAGTTTCCATTTGTTGTTCAGTTATTATGTTACAGGAATTTTGCTAAATGTTTTCTATACTCCACCACATTTAATTCTCAAAACACTGTAACATAGGTGGTACTAGTTCAGTCTTACAGATAGATAAACTAAGCCATAAAAGTTAAGTGATTTGCTCAAAGACACGTAGCTAGTAAATTACAGAGCTGAATCTCCAACACCAATTAGTACAAAAACTTTAAACCATTAGTATTAAAGCTTGTAATTACACATGTATAATTATTTCTAGCATCATTTCATTAATGTCTTTTTTTGCAATTAAATTATAAGTTCTATGGGAATATTGGCTATGTCTGTTTTATAGCTTTAACATGTAGCATGGTGGCTGGAAAATATTAATCTATAAATATTTTATAATTTAATAAATAACAGCATAGTCCAGCCATACTTATTCATAATTAATTCATGGTACATTTTCATCATTGGTCTCTGTAAGATCCATCACTTTTTTTATTATTTATTTGCCTTTATATCCATTATTTCTTACCCAACCCTGATTGAAATCTTTAAATTCTCATTTAAGTATAAATTCTTTTTAAAATTTATTCATTTATTATTTATAAGTGTGTATGTGTTTTCCCTGCATGTATGTCTATCTACCATGTGCATGCAGTCCCTAAGGAGGACAGAAGCAGGCTTTGGATCCCCAGAGACTGGAGTTACAGATGGTTGTGAGCTGCCATGTGAGTGCTGGGTATTAAACCAGGGTCATATAGAAGAGTAATGAGTGCCCTTAATTGCTGCGCTATCTCTCCCTCCCTAAGTATAAATTATTATAACTTGATTTTTCCTGTGTGTACATTTTAATTAATAATAAATGACATAGTAGAATACTTATTCTTTTTATTTGTTCATTATGTCTTATAATATCTATCCATGTCTCTTGGACTATATGTAGTTCATTGTTTTCCTTGATACTAAGTCAATTAGTTATCCCTAATACTTGATTTTATTTTCCTTCTGCTGTCAGCCACAGCTGAAAACATTAAATGAGAAATTACATAAATAAACAATTTTAAGCTTTAAATTGCAGGCCACTATTACTATTATGAGCAACCTGGTGAAATATTATGCCATTCTATTCTGTCCCACTCAGTCCTGAATAACCCTTTTGTGTAATGTATATATACTGAATACAATGGGCCTGTGTTGTCCACGTAGTAGCTGTATAGACCATGAAATTAACTGTCACATATTTGCAGTGCTTGCATTTAAATAACCCTTACATTTCTTAATATCTCCAAAACACAAGATTAATGATATTGTACATTCAGATGTGCTAAAAGTACTTCCTATAAATGAAAAGATAAAGAGTTCTTGAATTCACAAAAAATAAATCTTCCAATCATAAAATTATAAAGAAGGAAAAATAAATCCATATTAGTTTTGCAGTTGAACCTCAAATAGCAAAAGTCATGGTCACTGTGAATATTTAGTCCTTAGAGTAGATATCATCTCTAGCTTTAGGAAGCCAATGGAGAGGTTGGAACATGTCCTTTATGAATAAAAGGGGAAAGGCACTAATGCAGCCCATAAAATATGTCTACTGTACTTTTTGCATCGGTTTGAATCCATTAGTGATGAACCCAGAATACCCAATAATGTGTTGGTATTGCATTAAGAAAACAAAATTAAGAGAACTTGCCATGTCTGGTACTGGGGGTTTTGTTATTCTATATTTCTTATCTTTTGTCAATCCAAGTGGCTTAGACACACACACACACACACACACACACACACACACACACACACACACACTTTGTATGTAATTGTATGATTTTAGGTAATATAATATATGATTCTTTGAGTCTTTATCAAACAACTCTGGTGTTATTTTTCTTCCTATCCCATCTCCCACTTCATATAATCTGTATCCTGGTATTCTCCCATCCCACCTCCTAATATGGTTTCTTTATACTTTATACTTTCTTGGTTTCTGTGGTTATTCCATGTTGTATACTCACATTTGAAGATTTGGAGTCTTTCTTTCTTTCTTTCTTTCTTTCTTTCTTTCTTTCTTTCTTTCTTTCTTTCTTTCTTTCTTTCTTTCTGCCTTTCTTTCTCTTTCTTTCTTTCTTTCTTTCTTCCTTTCTTTCTTCTTTCTTTCTTTCTTTCTTTTTTCTGGGCCTGGGTTACCTCATTCAACAGAATCCTTTTCAGGTTCATCCAATTACCTATGAATTTCATGATTTCATTGTTCTTTACAGCTGAGTACTACTCCATTGTGTATATGTACCACATTTTCATTATCCATTTTCTGTTGAATGGCATTTAGGTTGCTTTAATTTCCTGGCTATTGTAAATACAGCAGCTGTGAACATTACTGATCAAGTATCTGTTGAGTAGGATGTGAAGTCCTTGGAGCATATGCCAAGGAGTGGTACAGCTGGGTCATATGGTAGATTTATTTTTAGCATTTGAGAATTCTCCACACTGATTTCCAGAGTGACTGCACTAATTTGCATTCTTACCAATAGGGAATAAACATTCCTCTTTCAGCACAACCTCTCCAGCATTTGTTGTTGGTAGTTTTATTGATCTTAGCTACTCTGACTGGGGTGAGATGAAATCACAAAGTTGTTTAATTTTCATTTCCATAATTGCTAAAGGTGATGAACACTTTTTAAAGTATTCTTAGCCACTTTCATGTCTTCTATTGAGAGCTCTCATTTCAAATCCCTAGGCAACTTTTTAACTGGATCATTTGTTTTCTTGATTCTTTGCTTTTGAGTTCTTTGCATATTTTTTATATTAATCCTCCATCAGCTGTATAGCTGGCAAAGACCCCAGTATCCAGCACCAGAAACCTCCTTTCAAATGGTTGCTCAGGGTAGTCCAAGTGACTCCCAAAACAACAGAGACTCCTGATGTAACCCATTGTTGTTGGTCAGGAGTTTAGGGGTATATTGCTGAAGACACCACACACTTAGGACATGGGACTCAGATGCTTGAGCTAGATCAGACATAAAAGCCTCTTTCCCAAGATCTAGCTTCCATGGTTCCAGAAAGTATTATCCAAGCTGTGAAGGGAGGGAAGCCATTAAACAGTCTACCCAGCAGCAACACCTGTGAACCATGACAATCACAAACCTGGCATGATAGGCATAAAGGTGCAAGAAGTGGCAATCACACGTCAGTGGCAATCAACAGCTTCCTAGGACTAGTGAGGTCATGGATCTTAAGAAAGAATCTACTATTGCCACATTGCTAGAGCACCATAATGTGTCACTACTTTCTAAATCTTATCCTTATATCCACAAGTAAGTGTAGCTACCACCCCTCATCAATGAACCCTCTCTTTCCAGCAAATGAAGACCATTGTAGAAAAGCACAACTAGACACAATGGAAGAGATCAACAGACTGTGTGGAATCCAGCCCTGATGGATGCATCTACATCACAGCTCCGGTATCTGTTACTCAGGGAACATCACAGAAGAGGAGGCAGAAAAATTGTAAGAGCCAGAGTACCAAATGTCTGCTATGAAACAGTCTCTTCTAGAAATGGCCACATAAACAAGACTAGAACAATGGCAATATCAATAGACAATAATAGACAATCAATAGACAATAATATAATAAAAGAAAAAGAAGCTATCATCCCATAAACTTAAGAGTGGGGGTCCACTGGAAGGGTTTAATGGAGGGTAGCTGGGAGGGGCTGGAGGAAAGGGAAGAGGGAAAGTGGTGTAAGTCTATTTCCGTTAAAAACATAATGTTTAAAAAAAGCGCTTCCCCACCGGGCGGTGGTGGCACATGCCTTTAATCGCAGCACTAGGGAGGAAGAGGCAGGCAGATCTCTGTGAGTTTGAGGCCAGCCTGGGCTACAGAGTGGGTTCCAGGACAGGCTCCAAAGTTACACAGAGAAGCCCTGTCATGAAAAACCAAAAAATAAAATAAAATAAAATAAAATAAAATAAAATAAAATAAAATAAATAAATAAAAGCACTTCCCCTTGGAGTAATTTAACTAAAAACAAGCCAAGATTTGAATTCTCAACTTCTCTTTCCTTGTGTCTTTCATCATTCCTTTTCTTTTGTATGAGTCCGAATCTGTGTCAGTTTGAATGCTGTCTTTGGAAATGTCACTGTGTCTTTGTGTCTTTGTGTTTGTATCCCTAACAAAGGAGTTTGCACTCTTGTTTATTGAGCGTCACAGAAAACATTACCTGGAGGAAGGAATTGATACTTTACGGAAATCTTTGTTTTCCGAGGAAGGAAGCCACTGACACCAATGCACCCAGTTTACAAATAGCATTGCAAACATCATTATTTATATTTATCACACAATAGCTGAATGTTGTCTTCAGTGTTTATGGCAGATATTCATTTTATAAGGTTGCTTTCAACCTATATTTTCTCATTTTAGCTTTTATTATCATAACACACATATGAAAACACTTGCATTGCTTTCTGGGTCAAGGGCATGGAAAAGTACATATCTTCAGATCACAGCTATGCATTAGATTATGTTGTAAAAGTTCATTGTATGAGAAATCAAGGCAAGTAAAATTGATTGTTCCACTTGCTCCCTTAAATGAAGGTTAAACAAGCAGGGTAAGTAGGCAGTAGGAGAGCAATTTTAAATCTTATGTGACCTCAAGTTTTATTACTGACTCTGGCTGTCAAGTAAAAGTTCTAGTCTCTTAGAATATAATGGATATTTTTATCATAATGTATTGCCACATATTTTATTTATTAAATTCATCAATGACAGTCAACTAGCTTGTTTCTAACATTGTAACTCCACAAACATTATTGAAACGAAAATATTTGAATATGTCATACTACTTTGTAACTTCTGAAATAAGGAAGAGCAGGATGGTCAATGGGTAGGATAGTTAGCACAGAGGAAAACCTTACTATACCAGGTGTTTATTCAGTGCTTACTATGCAAGCACTAAAAAAGTAGGTACAGAGCAATGAGCAAAACAAAATCTTTGTTCCTATGAAGCCTCCATTCTGTTGGCATATATATTATACAGAAATACATATTTCTCTTTGATATATGAAATATATTTAAATATGATTTAGATAAATATTTATTTTGTGGAAAATATTTTGGAGTTCTTGCTACATTCTTTGCAGGATGGAGTTTTCAGCAGTTGCTCTTGGTTGCCATCTAGAAGTTAACGATAAGGCCCTGTTGCTGAATACCCGACACGTTTGAGCCATAAAACCTGAAGAAATCGAGCTGGTACTGACCTAGAAGTTTCATCCTTACTAGCTATCTTTCATAGTGCTAGAAAGTGCTATGTATGCCACTAAAGAAGAAAAGGAATCATCAAATTTATCTATTTGAAAACTCTATGACCTACAGTGACTGTCATGGCAATATATGCCCACTGATGCAATAGTAGCATGTTGTGAAAGTAAACAACTACTTTGTGTTTGGATTTAAGAACTGCTACACAAGATGCAAACCTTACCTTTTATCATTATTGTAACCAAGAACCTGTGAGTAAATAGTTCACAGCCTCTGTGGGAAGAACCAACTAGTATTATCCTGCTAATTGAATATAGTGTTAAAATGACTAATGACTTCTTGCTATACCCATAGACTAGTGCATCTCTCAACCTTCATAAGAGAAGCTTCTACTAGAAGGAGATGGCAATTTAAAAGACCCACAGTTAGTCAGTGTACAGAGAATAAGAGTCTATGGAGTACTATCATATTTGCAGTGCCTCTTTTGAACCCCATTGGCCAACAACTCAAAAAGAAGTAATTCATTCCTGGAACTGGGTTTTTAGTTGCTAGCATGTGGTATCTAATCTAGAAATTGTTTCCCTGTGTGATGGCCACTTTCATATCAATTTGACACAAGCTAAAGTCATCAGAGGAGGGAGCCTCAATTGGGAAAATGCCTCCATAAGATGAGGCTGTAGGAAAACCTGTAGGGCATTTTCTTAATTTGTGATTGATGTGGAAGGGCCCAGCCCATTGTGGGTGGTGTAATCTTTGGGAAAGTGTTCCTGGGTTCTATAAGAAAGCAGGCTAAGCAAGCCATGGAGAATAAGTCAGTTAGCAGCACCCCTCCATGGCCTCTGCATCACCTCTTGCTTCCAGATTCCTGCCCTGTTTGAGTTCCTATAGGCTTCCTTCAATGATAGACTACAATGTAGAAGTTTAAGCCAAATAAACCCCCTTCCCCCCTACTTTCATTTTGGTCATGGTATTTCATTGCAGCAATGGAAACCCTAGCTAAGATGGATTCCAGGGCAGTGGGGCATTGCTGTAATATGTAATATGGCTCTAATAGCTCTGATCCCCGGGCAACTTTATTTATTAACATACAATCAAAATCACATTTCAGTACAATTAGAATACCACCACACCCACTCCCTCTGTTAAGAGTCCCATAAAACATCAAGCTACACAACTATAACATATATGCAGAGGACCTAGGTGAGACCCATGCAGGCTCCCTGATTGTCAGTTCAGTCTCAGTGAGCCCAAGTCCAGGTTTGTTGCTTCTATGGGTTTTCTTGTGGTGTCCACGACCTCTCTGACTCATACAATCTTTCCTCCCATACTTCCACAGAGTTCACTGAGTTCTGCCTAATGTTTGGCTGTGGGTTTCTGTATCTGCTCCTATCAGTTGCTGGATGGAGCTTCTCTGATGGTGTTATGCCAGGCTCCTCTATACAGTTATAGCAGAATACCATCAGGCATCATTTTATTTACTTTTTTGCCAGGCATGTTTTTGGTTCTATCCTAAGTCTTTGGGCCATCTGACCTCTGGTTTCTGTCTTCCAGGTAGTGTTGGGGTAGGGTTCCTCGTGTGGCGGGTCTCAAACTGGACCAGTCATTGGTTGGCCACTACCACAATTTCTGTGCCACCCTTACCCTATCACATCTTGCTGACAGGACAAATTGTAGGTCAAAGGGTTTGTGGCTGAGTTGATGTCCCAGTCCCTTCACTGGAAATCTTACCTGGTTATAGGAGATGCACAGTTCAGGCTCTGTATGCCCCATTTCTAGGAGTCTTAGCTAGGGTCACCCTAATAGATTCCTGGGAGTTTCCATTGCACTAAGATTTCCTCATTGTCCCTGAATTACCACCTCCATTCCATTTGTCTTTCCAAGTACTCTCTCCCTCCATCTTCCCCCCACCTGATTGCTCCTGTTCCCATTCCTACCCACTCTCAGTCCCCCTGCAATATCTATTCTATTTTACCTTCCCATGGAGAATTATTCATCTCCCCTTAAACCCTCCTTGTTACTTAACCTCTCTGGGTCTGTGGATTGTAGAATGATTATCCTTTATAGTTAATATCCACTTATAAGTGAGTATATACCATGTTTGTCTTTCTGAGTATGGGTTACCTTACTCAATATGATTTTTTTCTAGGCAAATGGATGAACCATTTGCCTGCAAATTTCATGATGTCATTTTTAACAGCTAAGTAATACTCCATTGTGTCCCATAAGCTTGGGTATGTTTTGCCTTCATTTTCATTGAATTCTAGGAAGTTTTCAATTTCTTTATTTCTGCCTTGACCCAGTGGTCCTTCAGTAGAGAGTTGTTCAGTTTCCATGAGTTTGTACACTTTCTGTTGTTTCTGGAATCCAGCTTTAGTCTGTGATAGTTTGATAGGATGCAGGGGGTTATTTCAATTTTCTTCTATCTGTTTAGACTTGTTGTGGTCAGTTTTGAAGAAAGTTCCATGAGGTGCTGGTGAAGAACTTTTGTGTTTGGTTGAAATGTTCTATAGATATTTGTTAGATCCATTTGAGTCATAACATCTGATAGCTCCATTATTTCTCTGTTTATTTTTTATTTGGATGGCCTGTCCAATGGTGAGAGTGTGGTATTGAAGTCTCCCACTATTAATGTGTGGGGTTCAATGTGTGATTTAAGCTTTAGTAATGTCTGTTTGAAGCATGGATGTTCAGAATTGAGATATCATCTTGGTGAATTCTTCCTTTGATGATTAATTTTGATTAATTTTGGTTTGAAGTCTATTTTGTTAGATATTAGAATGGCTATACCAGCTTGCTTCTTGGGTCCATTTGCTTGGAAAATCTTTTTCCAATCCTTTACTCTGAGGTAAGATCTATCTTATTTGTTAACGTGGGTTTCTTTTATGCAACAGAGGATAGATCCTGTTTCATATCCATTCTGTTAGCCTGTGTCTTTTTATTGGGGAGTTGAGTCCATTGATATTGAGAAATATCAATTGTAGACAAATTTCTAAATGGTCTTATTAAATAAAAAACACAGAGCTGAACTCTTAGATTTTTGGTTGTGAGCCTAGCCTTTAATGGCTGAGTTATCCCTCCAGTGGGAGGTCCTAGCTGGATCAGGAACAGAGTGAGGGAACAAGGAAAGAGATGCCATGATAAATGAAGACTCCAGGGGAATAGAAAGAAGCAGAGTGCTAGAGAGGTACCCAGAAATCCACAAAGATACCTCCACTATAGACTACTGGCAATGGTCGAGAGAGTGCCTGAGCTGACCTACTCTGATGATCGGATGGCTGAACACCCTGTCATGATAGAACTCTCATCCAGTGACTGATGGAAGCAGATGCAGAGATCCATGGCCGAGCCCCAGGTGGAGCTCCAGGAGTCCAATTGGAAAGAGAGAGGAGGGATTATATGAGCAAGAGATATTGAAACCATGATTGGAAAAAGCACAGGGACAAATAGCCAAACTAGTGGAAAAACATGAACTGTGAACCAATAGCTGAGGAGCCCCCATGGAAGTGGACCAGGCCCTCTGGATAAGTGAGACAGTGGATTAGCTTGAACTGTTTGGGAGGCTCCCAGGCAGTGAGACCGGGACCTGTCCTTGGCGCATGAGCTGGCTTTTTGGAACCTAGGGGCCTATGCAGGTACATTTTGCTCAGCCTTGGTGTAGGGAGGAGGGGACTGGACCTGCCTCAACTGAATCTACCAGGCTGGGCTGACTCTCCATTAGAGACCTTGCCTTGGAGGAGGTGGGAATGGGGGGTGGATTGGGGAGAAGGTTGGGGGGTGGGAGGAGGGAGGACAGGGGAATCCATGGCTGTTATGTAAAATTAAATTAATTATAAAATAAAAATATTTTTAAAAAACCATGGAGCCAAATATAGGGTTGAAAGCCTTAGATCAGGGAAATAGGGAAAGCCACCAGCCAACCTTACCTCACCAACTCTGCAGCTTCCAACAATGTGCCGACTTCCTGTCTACCCAGGCTTTATATGTCTTGCTTTTCTGCCCTCTCATTGGCTTTCTTAACCCAGCTAACTCACTTCCTCTTCCTATGCAGCTCTGTCACTTTCTGTCTATACAGACCTCCAGGTCTCTATGGTTGGTATTGGAATTAAAGGTGTGTGTCACCATGCTTGTCTCTGTTCCCTAGTGTGGCCTTGAACACACAGAGATTCTACCTGTTAAGGGATTAAGCGCGTGTGCTGCCTGACTTCTTGTTTACTTAAGATGGCTGGTCTTTTCCCCCTGATCTCCAGGCAAGCTGTATTTATTAACATACAAATAAAATATCACCACATTTCAGTACAAATAAAATATCACCACAATCAATGACCAATGATTGTTAATTCCTGCTGTTGTATTGGAGGTGGTGGTGGTGGTGGTGGTGGTGGTAGTGGTGGTGGTGGTGGTGGTGGTGATGATGATGTATGTGTATGTGTGTGTTGATGTAACCAACCGTCTTATTAAATAAGAAACACAGAAACAATGTAAAAGAGAAAGCCGAGAGGTCAGAGCTCAGAGCTAAAATCTCACCCTTCCTCCTGCTGTCCCAGCTTCGAGAAAGAGAGACCTACTTCCTGTCTGTTCTTTTTTTTATAGTATGTTGTTCTGCCTTCTCATTGGTTGTAAACCCAAACACATGACTGCCTCGTCACTGTCTGAATGTACAGCCCCCTAGGTCTTAAAGGCATATGTCTCCAATGCTGGCTGTATCCCTGAACACACAGAGATCTATGGGATTAAAGGCGTGTGCCACCACCGCCACACTCTTGCTATGGCTCTAATAGCTCTGACCCCCGGACAACTTTATTTATTAACATACAATCAAAATAATATTTCAGTACAATTAGATTACCACCACATGTGTGTGGTGTATGCTTCCTTTCTTTTGGTTTTGGTGGTGTGAAATTATTTATTGCTTGTGTTTTTGTGGGTGTAGTTAATCTCCTTGGGTGGAGTTTTCCTTCTAGTACCTTCTCTAGGGCTGAATTTGTGGATAGATACTGTTTAAATTTGGATTTGTCATGGAACATCTTGTTTTCTCCTATGATGGTTGAAAGTTTTGCTGGACACAGTTGTCTGGGCTGGAATCTGTGGTCTCTTAGAGTCTGTAGGACATCTGTCTAGGCTCTTCTGGATTTTAGAGTCTCCATTGAGAAGTGAAATGTAGTTCTAATAGGTCTGTCTTTATATGTTACTTGCTCATTTTCTCTTACACCTTTTAGTATTCTTTCTTTATTCTGAATATTTAGTTTTTTGATTTTTATGTGGTGAGAGGACTTCTTTTTCTGCTCCCATCCATTTAGTGTCCTGTAAGCTTCTTGTACTTTTTTTTAAGTTTCTAATTCTCAGTGGAAACTTTTTTTTATTTGTTTATTTATTGTGTATACAGTGTTCTGGCTGCATGTATGTCTGCAGGCCAGAACAGGGCACCAGATCTCATTACAGATGGTTGTGAGCCACCATGTGGTTTCTGGGAATTGAACTCAGGACCTCTGGAAGAGCAGCTAGTGCTCCCAACCGCTGAGCCATCTCTCCAGCCCGCTTCTTGTACTTTTATAGGCATCATCTATAGGTTAGGAAAATTTTCTTCTATGATTTTGTTGAAAATATTTTCTGGGCCTTTGAGCTGAGAATCTTCTCCTTTGTCCATTCCTATTATTCTTAGGTTATTTCATAGTATCTCAGATTTCCTGGATGTTTTGTGGAACTTTTTAGATTTTAACATTTTCTTTGATCGATGCATCTATATCTTCCATCGTATCTTCAATGCCCAAGATTCTGTCTTCCATCTCTTGTATTCTGTTAGTGATGGTTGTGCCTGTGGTTCCTGTTCACATACCTAGATTTTTTTTATTTCCTAAATTCCCTGACTTTGTGTTTTCTTTATTGCTTCTATTTCTATTTTCAGGTCTTAAACAGTTTTATTCACTTCCTTCAACTGTTTGATTTTTCCCCTTGGCTTTCTTTAAGAGACTTATTAGTTTCCTCCAATTATTTGTTCATATTTTCCTGAATTCCCTTAAGGGATTTATTCATTTCCTCCTTTAGGACCTCAACAATCTGCATAAAGTTGGTGTTAAGGTTTTTTTTATTGTGCTTCTCTTGTGTTGGAATAGTCAGTTTGCTGTCGTAGGATAGCTGGGTTCCGGTGGTGACATATTGCCTTGGCTGTTGTTTCTTGTGTTCTTATGCAGGCCTCTAGACATCTGAGTTTGAGGTAATTAAAGGTCTAGGTACGAATTTCTGAGTTTGTCTTTGTTGGGTGGGTGTTTTTGTTTCTTAGTTTCTATTTTCTTTCTGGTCTTCTGGTCTGTGTATCTTGGGATTCTCCCAGTCTGTGTAGTCTGTGGTAGAGCATGAAGTCTCAGCCCCAGTGTAGGCTGGGTAAGGCAACTAAGAGGGCACAGGACTGGTGATACCTTGGGGAGGGGGGCACTTCAAGATAGGGAGTGGGGAAGTTTAGAGGGTGGGCAATCTACCTGGGCTTCTCCTGGTCTGCTTCATCTCTGGTAGATGTGGGAGTCTCCGCCCCAGGCTGGTCTCTGATAGAACAGAACTGGGCAAGTGGAGGCCTAGGGTAGAGTGAACAGAGGCCAAGAGAGTGGGGAGATTGGTGGGTGGGCAGCCTATCTGAACATCTTCCGGTCTCCTTGGCCTCTGGTAGTGCAGGAGTCTCTTCCCCCGTTGGAGGGTGGGGCACACCAAGTAGGAAGGCATGTGACTCAGGGTGTAGGGTCAGGTGCTGCTGGGATACTATGGAAGTTTAAGGGGGCAGCCTACCTCTTGGTTACTTTTCTAATGCTGTGAAGAGATACCATGACCAAGGCAAATTATAAAAGAAAGAGTTTATTTGGGCTTACAGTTCCAGAGGTTTAGAGGCCATTTTCATCATGGTGGTGAGCCTGGCAACAGGAAAGCAGTCAGGCATGGTACTAGAGCAGTAGCTGAGACCATATATCCTGATTCAGAAACACAAGACAGAGAAAGAGAGACAGAGAGAGCTAACTGGGAATGATGTGGGATTTGAAACATCATAAACCACCCCCAGTGACACAATCTCCCTCTAACAGGGCCACACATCCTAATCCTTCCCAAACAGTTCCACCAACCAGGGATCAAGAATTAAAATATTGTATTCTCATGCAAATTACCACAAAATTTAAGATATATAATTTTGTTACAGACATGTATTATATGTTGTGCATACCACCCCCTTGATGGTATAAGGTGACCAGCTATTTTAAGTATCTGCCATCTTGACTTTCTCATCATGATAGATATAATATAATATAATATAATATAATATAATATAATATAATATAATATAATATAATAATACCTTCATATTGTTATCCAAAATACACCCTTCCTTCTTTAATCAACTTTTACCTGGAACTTAATCACAGCAACAAGGAAAACAATTAAGACAATATGCAAGTCATTGTTTATACTGCACAAATAGAGACTTAAGGACAGAAATAACCTGATCACTTCAATAAATACAGTAATGGTCTTTGTAAAACAATGCACTCTTAAGGACAGAGCCCATACCCAGCAGTAGATGGCCAACACAATGAACTCAATGGCATTTTTGGAGGTGCCGTGTTTCATAATGCTTTATCTGGAGATTCTTCTCTTTCTCTTCAGGTCTTTTGCATATATATTATAGTTTCTGGTGTGTTTTTATGGGATTTCTGTGTGTGTCTTTGCATCTGTATTTGTTATTTGTGCTTTTTTTGATTCTTTTTTTCCTTATTAGTTTGTTTTGTCCTATTTTGGTTTGTTTGTTTTTACTTTATCTTATATTATTTTATCATTATTTTTAGATGCTTGTTTATATTTTGATGAGTGAGAGAAAGAAAGAGTGTGGATTTGGGTGGGTGGAGAGGAACTGCCCAAAATTGAGTGAGGGGATATCATAATCAGAATATATTATATGAAAAAAAAACTGTTTTAAATAAGTAAAAGAAAAAGTTTAGCATTGCTTCATGATTAAAACCCTATAGAAACTAGGAACAGAACCCGAGCTTGTACACACTAAAGGCTGTGTATAATAAACCTATAACCAACTATGGTGGTTTCAATGAAAATGGCCTCCATAGGCTCATATGTTTAGTCCCCAGTTGGTGAATTGTTTAGGAAGGATTACTAATCGTGGCCTTGTTGAAGTATGTGTAGCCTTGATGAAGGAGGTGTGTCATTGAGGGTGGGCTATAAGTTTTAAAAGCCTATACCAGGCCCAGGCCCAGAGTCCTTTTCTCTCTCTGTCTCTGTCTCTCTCTTACTCTCTCTCTCTTTCTACTTGCTGCCTGTGGATCAAAATGCTAAGCTCTCAGCTACTACTCCAGCATCATGCCTGTCTGCTTTCTACCATGATGATGATGATGGACTAACCGTCTAAAACTGTAAGCAAACCCATGATTAAATGATTTCTTTTATAAGAGTTGCCATGGTCATGGTGTCTCTTCACAGCAAAAGAACAGTGACTCAGACACCAAATGAAGAAATATGAGAGTGTTATTGATAAAATCCAGACTGTGACAAGGATGCCCACTCACATCTATTATTTAATATAATGCTTGATAATCTTAGCTAGATTTTCTGTTGCTGCAACAAAACACCATGACCAAAATCAATTTGAGGAGGAAAGGGTTTATTTGGCTTATACTTCCACATTGCTATTCATCACTGCAGGAAGTCAGGACGGGAACTCAAACAAGGCAGGACCCTGGAGGCAGGACCTGATGCAGAGGCCATGGAGGAGTGCTGCTTACTACTTGCTTCTTGTGGCTTGCTCAGTCTGCTTTCTTATAGAACCCAGGACTAACTGCCCGAGATGGCACCACCCACAATGGGCTGGGCCCTCCCCTATTGAGCACTAATTGAGAAAATTCCTTATAGCTGGGTCTCATGGAGGCATTCCTTCAACTGAGGCTCCTCTCAGTTGACTCTAGCTTGTGTCAAGTTGACATAAAACTAGCCAGTACACTTCAAGTCTTATCTAGATCACTAAGACAAGAGAATGAAACAAACACAATATACAGAAAAAAAGAAAAGAGTCATGTTATTTTTATTTGCAAATGATATATCCTAGCCTTAAACTAAGAAGAGCTTATATACTCTACTACAGAATTCTGCAATCTGCTTAGCAATTTCAGCAAAGTAGCAGTATAAAAAAATCAACATGCAAAAGGAATGAATACCCTTTTATATACAGAAAGTAAACTTGGTACAATAGAAACCAGGAAAAATATCCTAGTCACATTAGCTTCTAAAATTAAAGTGACTGTGAATAAACCTGAGGAAGTGAAAAACAACTCTGTAATAAAAACATTAAGAACCTGTTTTTGTTAGTCTTCATTGTCAACTATGTTAGATTTATAATCACTATAGAAACACATCTTTGGTGTGTCTATGAAGGCGTATCCAGTGATGTTTAACTGAAGAGGGAAAACCCACATGGAATGCAGATGCCAACATCCCATGTACTAGTGTCCCAGACTAAATAATAGGAGAAAGTGGGCTGAGCATCAATATTCATGCATACTGATTTCCAGTGCAATGTGACCAGATCCTTCAAACACCTGCCAACATTTCCTTATTCACCAAGGAAATCAAAATTGAAATAGAACTGTGATTACATCCCACCCCATTTAGAACAGTATTAACAAGAAAATAAACAGAAAAAATGTTTTAAGGTAAAGGATATCAAGGACTGTACAAAAAGAATATTTATACAATGCTGGTGGGCATGTGAACTTGTAGAGCTACTGTGAAAATTAGTATGGATATGCCTTATAAATGCTAAGGATTCTTGGAAAATCATTATGGAAATCTGTTACTTTATGGACTTCTGTATATATGTATGTGCATTTTATGAACTTCCATATATATACATGTATACACACATATAATATATTTATGTATATACATATAAAGGAATTTAAATAGATTTGCCCTACACAGGGAATAATGTTCATCCCAAAAGTCATAGGTGACCAAATAAAAAGTCCAGTCATAGGGGTGACATATCTCACCTTAAGTTGTTGGTTGGAAGAATTTCAAAAACAATCAAAACCATTAAGGATATTACCATTGCTCTTGGATATCCACTAGAACTTTATGGTAAGAACTTGTTGTTGAAGAAATGAAACAATTTGCTCACATGACTTGGAGAAACAAAGCTAGTAATGACAACAAAGCTTCCTCCCAACTGGATAGCTGTCACAATCCTGGAAGGTACTATGTAGACTGCTGGGAGAAAGTAAGTCATTGGCAATCCTACTCAGCTATGAGCCCTATGAGCTAAAGTAATCATTGGACTGACAAGATATGACCATGACTGTAAGAGTGTCTTAAATGTTATGGGGGCAACCAGTCTATTTATACTGGATTTTAAAGCATACTCCACAGGAGGAAAATAATACTGGCTGTTGTCATTGGAAAAACAAACAGGCATCTAAAATAAAATAAAAATAAGATAAAATAAAAAACAAACCTAAACAGGACAAAATAGACAAATGAATAGGAAACAATAGCTAAAGAAGAAGCACAAGATATACATATAAATGTATAGATACATACATTCAGACACAGAAAGATACCATAAAGACAAAATAGTCCGAAACCATAATATATAAGCAAAGGACCAGTAGGATAAAAAGAAAGGAAGGAAGGAAGGAAGGAAGGAGGGAGAGAGAAAGGGAGGGAGAGAAGGAAGGAAGGAAGGAAGGAAGGAAGGAAGGAAGGAAGGAAGGAAGGAAGGAAGGAAGGAAGGAAGATGGGCCCAAATAAGGAATTATGAAACAAAAAAAAAATAGACAAAAAAAAAAAAACACGACAACAACAAAAACACTCCAAAAATACCAGTGGTTTTGTTTTGTTTTGTGTTGGCCATCTACTGGGCATGACCCTTACCCTTATGTGTGCTTCTATGCCCAGTGAGAGTATGTGGAAAAAACAAGTTTTTCTTTGTGAGTAGTTATCAGTAGGAAATAGCTTCTGGGTTAGGGAGGGGGCTTGTGTCCACTTTCCCTTTCAGTGTGGAGACCCCATCTGGCTTAGAACTGTGCAGACCCTGTGTATGCTGCCACAGTCTCTGTGAATTCATGCTGTATCACTCCTGTTGTGTCTAGGCTTTGTTTCCTTGGTGTCTTCCATTCCCACTGGCTCTTACAATCTTTCCACCACCTCTTCTGCAGAGTTCCTTGAGCCCCGAGGGCAGGGATTTAATGGAGACATCCCATTAAGGACTGAGTGTTCCAAGGTCACTATCTGCATATTCTCTAGATAGGGGGTCTCCGTATTTGTTCCCATCTACTATAGGAAGAAGAGTCTCTGATGATGGCTAAGCAAGGCACTGATCTATGAGTATAGCAGGATGTCATTAGGAGTCATTTTATTGCTACATTCCTTTAGCAGAACAGTAGTATTTGGTTTTCCCCTGTGTCCATAGGCTTATCAAGTGTCAGGTTTTTGACCAGCCTAGCAATGTCAGGCATGGGTGCATCTCATGGAGTGGGCCTTAGTTCCAATCAGATAGTGGTTGGCTACTCCCACAACTTCCGAACCACTGTTGCACCAGCCTATCTTGCAGGCTGGTCGTCATTGTAGATCACAGGGTTTGTAGCTGGGTTGGTGTTTACTTTTTTCCTCCGGTAGCATGCAGAATACCTTCCAGTATCTTTTTTAGAAACATGGAAAAGAGCAAGCTTTGGCAAGCATGTAGTGCTTTGAAGTGCTGTAAATTGTTGGAAGGAATGTAAAATGGTGCAGCTGCTGTGGATAAGTTTGGTTGTCCCTCAAAAAGTTAAAAAGAGTTACCCATTAATCAAAAAATCTCACATATATGCATCTAAATAATTGTAAACATGCGATAAAACAGACAGCTGCATTATAGTATTCATAGTATTGTTATCTACAATAGCCAAAAGATCAAAACAAAAGAAGTATGCACCAGTACATGGATGGATAAACAGAATTTGTGCAACTTCAAAATTAGACTATTATTCAGCTGTAAAGGAATGAAGTTCTGGAAAACACCTTAATATGGACAGACTTGAAAAGCACAGATAAATGTAAAATGACGTTATCGTATCTGATCCATTTTGTAAGTAATACCTACTGTACATGCATTCATAAAGATGGGAAGTAGATTAGAGGTTTATCAAGGGCTAGGGGGTAGGAAATGGGAAACTATTGTTTAATATATGCAGACTTTTTTATTAGAATGATGAAACTTCTAGAAAATGTTGTAGTAATGTTTGCACAATACTGTGAATATAATGAATTGAAAACTATTTTTCAGTTTCTTGGTATTTAACCTAGGGCCTGCCATGTGCTAGGCAAAGCAATCTGCCACTAAGCTACAGCTTGTAAGAAATATGTCTGAGTTCTCAAAAATAAATGACCACAGAGGCTAGAGTATTTCAAGAAGGTAAAAAGATTTTCTTCTGAAGAAGGGTTTGTAGCCATGCCAAATCAAGCAAGCAGGCAAGCACACCCCGTGGGCTCCCACTGAGTTTGTCTTCCTAATGCAAAGAGGCCCTGTACTGCACTCAGAGTGCTCCGAATTCAGCCACACATTCTTATGCAATTGCCTAGTTTAAAGGCATGAAGTTGATAAGCAGAGTGTAATTTTTAGCAGAGAGCACAACATTAAGAACATATTTTTATTCACATTCCTTGGATGAATTTGAATTTCTGACAAGTGGCGTCTTTATATTTTAATGGAGTTTTGTCTTATTTAAGCCCTTGAGATAAAACAAAACAATGTTTTGTTTACATCCTCCACAATTGTTCCCCTTTTGCACTCCACTTTTAGTTTTTCTTCAAATTCAATTGACACTGCCTGATTTTTCTGTTATGTGGTATTCATCAGTAAGACATTATGAAAAGATAATTTTGGCAGTTATTGTTGTTGTGATTAGTCATTGAATTAACCCTCATTTGCATGGAATTATATAACATCAAATTCTAATAGTGACTCATGGGCGTATAACAGGATGGGGGTCATTACCTCCTTCCAATTTCCAAACCATCATTTCATAAGATTAGAAAAATGGTCATTTATTCCCCAAAAATCCTACCAGAAAACTTGTAGAAATGAGTAACATTTTGAGCAACGAGGCAGGATACAGTACCAACACAAATCAAATAGCCTTTCTATGAACCAATAACAAACATATACAAAACAAGTTCATAAACACGATCTCATTCATAATAACTAATAAGGGGTTAAAGGAGCAATACAATGAAAACTTTAAATCTCTGAAGAGATAAAGATACTAGAAAATGGAAAGGCATATTATGCTCTTGGATTGGTGGGATTAATATTGTAAAGATGAATATCTGCCAAAAGCCATACACATATTCAATGCAATCCCAATCAAAATTCCCATCTCATTCTTTTTTTTAAATTTTTTTTTTAATTTTACAACATCATTCACCATCTCATTCTTAATAGAAATAGAAACAACTGTGCTCAAATTCGTGTAGAATCAGAAAAGTCACTGGATAGCCAAAACAGTCCTGAGCTAAAACAACAATGCTAGAAGGATTACCATTCCGGACCTCAAGATATTTTATAGAGCCATAGTTAATTGAAGGGACTCTTGCCAGCCTGAGCATGGCAAACATGGATCTGGCAGGCCTTGCCCTTCTCATCTATTCCCTCTGCCTTACTCAAAAAAAGTTAGATTACATTCTAAAGCTAGCCACCAAGATCTGCTCTCTTATTTGGCTACTTCTTCCTCCTGAGGCTGATTACTAAGGTACACCTATCAAAGTATTGAAGTTCAGCAATCAAAATTCCCCCTTTGGCTCACCTAATTAACATGCCCAATTAAAATTGAACACCCCATTCTTATACAGGGTTTCCTATGAGGCATGTTTGTTTTCTTTCTATCCAGAGGCAGTTCTTTGTTCCCCCAGAACAAATGCCCCTTCCCCCTCTCCCCTGTTCCTTTCCCCCTTCTTCCTCATCCTCTATCTCCTGTCTTTGTCTCTTATTCCCTGCACTTTGTACCCATTGTGAAAATCTCCTTTGTGCTGAGAACTTGGTCTTGGGGGGTCTTAAGCCAATACTGGTCCCTTTAGTAATTAAAACAATGTGGTGTTGGTACAAAAACAGACAAGTAGAGAGATGCAACAAAATCCAAGATCCAAACATGAGTATGCCTAACTAAAACTATCGAATATTTGACAAAGATTCCAAAAAATTTCACAGGAGATAAGGCAGCATTTTCAACAAATGATAGTGGGAAAACTGGATGTCCACATGTAGAAGAATGAAATTAGACTTGTATATATCAACCTTGTTCATAAACTAACTCCAAATGGATCAAAAACCTAAATGTGATACTGAAACTGCTAGAGGAAATAATAGGCAGTACCTTATAGGATATAATATAGGAAGGAACATTATGAATAGGATCACATTTGCCGAGGAATTGAGGACAATAATTGACAAATGGGACCTCATGAAACTAAAAAGCTTCTACACAACTAAAGAAACAATCACACAAGTAAAGAGGAAGCCAGCAGAATGGAAGAGAATCTTTTCTAGCTATACATATGATGGAGGATTAATATCCAGGATATATAAAGAACTTAAAAAGAGAAGGTTAAAAAAAAAAAAAACAGTGACCCATTCAAAAAATGGATTGAGCTCTGACCAGAACATCCCCCAGAGAAGAAATATCAAGTCTTGGTTACATGTCCATTGATGTACTGTGACACCATGACCAGGACAATTTACAGAAGAATGATTTTATTGGGCTTACAGTTCCAGAAGGTAAATCCATGATCATCATGGTGTGAAGCATGGCAGCGGGCAGGCATGGTGCGGGAGCAGTATCTGAGAGCTTACATCTGACCTACAAGCAAAAGCAGAGATCGAGATAAAGATAAAGAGATAGAGACTGGGAAAGGCATAGGCTTTTGAAACCTCAAAGTTCACCTTCAGTGACATACCTCCTCCAATAAGGACACACCTCTTCATCCTTCTCAAATAGTTCCACCAACTGTGTAACAAGTATTCCAACATATTGGCCTAGGGGAGCCATTCTCATTCAAACCACCACAATGGCTAAGAAATATCTCAAAAACTGTTGCTATTATGGAAAATGCAAATCCAAACAACTGCGAGGTTTCATCTTATTTTAGTCTGAATAGCAAAGATGAAAAGAATAACAACAAATGCTGGAGAGGGTATGGGAAAGAGAAACCTCATTCACTGTTGATGGGACTTCAAACTGGTCCAGATACCCTGAAAACCATTATCAAGAGGCATTAAAATTCTAAAAATGAATATACTATAACCCAGTTATAATATTCTTCAACAAATGTTTAAAGGACTCAACATCCTAGTCCACTCAACCATGTTCACCAACACTCTATTCATAAAAGCTAGGAAATAAAAACAACCTAAATATCCTTCAGGTGATGGTTGGATAATGAAAATGCAGTGCTTTGAACTGGCTTTTTAGAGCCCATTCCCTATGGGCTTTACTCAGCCTTGATGCAGCGGGGAGGAACTAGGTCCAGCCCCAACTTAGTATGCCAGCCTGTGTTGACTCCCCAAGGGAGGCCTTACCCACTATGAGGAGGTATGGGGGTATGTGGGAGGAAGCGGAAGAAGAGGAGGGAGGGGGAACAGGTTGGTATGTAAAAGGAAAGAAAATTTTTTAAATAAAAAAATTATTAAAAAAAGAAAATGCAGTGCTTATACAGTACAGAATACTATTCAGATGTTAAAAACAGTGAAATTAGCAGCTAAAAGGAATAAGAGAAAAGATTCCCCAGGGTGAAGTAAATCCAGAACTAGAGAAACAAACATCGCGTATTCTCTCTCATCTATGGTTCCTACATCCAAGTCTTCTGGTGTGAAAAAGTACCCTGGAGTGACTACAGAAGCCAGGAAAGTACAAGGAGAGCAAGGCCTGTGGGCTGGAAGCAATCTTGAGGAGAATAGCAAGTTACAAGTGATTTAAAGAGGAAAATGGGAGAGGGCTTTAATTAGGGAGGAAGAGGGAAATAAATACAGAAATGGGGATCAGAGTAAACTAACTGTAAGGATGTCTGAAAGGGTCATTCAACATTATTTATCTACCAAAAATTACATATAATACATATGTCTATCTATACACATATACACACAAACACATACATATATATGTATAAATATTGTGCTGGCTGATTTTGTCTACTTGACACAAGCTAAAGTCACTGGAGAGGACTTCTGATTATTTGCAGAACTTCCATACTGCTTGCCTAGCAGCAGCACCAGTTTACATTCACAGCAGTAGGGTCCCAGTTTATTCACATCCTCGTTAACTCTTGTTGCCTTATTAATTCGTGTGTGTGTGTGTGTGTGTGTGTGTATTAATGGTTTTTATATCATCTTTGGAAAAAATGCCTCTTCAAATCTATACTCAGGTTTTAATTTACTGATTGGATTTTTGTTCAGTTGTTAGTTTATTATATTAATCTAATATTACATTTATGTTTTTCAAATATATTATTTCAATAGGTTTCTTTGCATGATTTTGATGTTATTTGATAAAGAAAAACTTCTAATGTTGAGGTGAACACATTTGTCATTTTGTTGTCATTGGCATCATAACCACCAACCCTCAAAATCAATTGAAGTTCAGTATCACGTAGATTAGCCTCTAAGTTGTCTTCTGAGAATTTAGAGATTTAGAAGTCATCTTTAGGTCTTTAATTCTTTTTTAATTGACATTTTAATATTATGCAAGATGAGTCCAGTTTCATTCCTTTACATGTGATTATTTACTTTTCCTAATTCCATGAGTTTAAAAACCTGTCCTTTCCCCATTTAGTAGTCTGAGCCCCGTTTTCAGTTACTGATTGATCATGTGTATAAAAAAATTATTGTAAGTTTTTTCTTCTATTGGACCAGTTTATTCTCTTCATATTCCAGTAGTATAGTGTTTTATTGCTATACATTGGTAATAAGTTTCAAAATCAGGAAATGATTTCTTCAACTTAATTTTTAATTATTCAGGTTCCTTGAGAATTCATATGAATTTTAGAATAAATTTTCCTATTCATGTAAAAGCTCCGGTAGAATTTTGATAGCTGTGTAATTGAATTTATAGGCCATTTGGGGGAGTATATGCATTTTAGCTACACTTCACTGTTACAATTCATGATTATAATGTGTCATTACATTTTTTTAATCTTTAATATTTTTTCCTGAATTTTCAAGTTTTCATTTATACATCCTTCAATTTCTTTGCTTAGAACATTTTTCTTCTTAATAGTATGGAATTGTTTAGAATGTTCATATTGAATAGTTTATTTTGCTACATTTACAAGTTCACTAGTTTTTTTTTCTTTAGTAGAATTTAACATATCATTAACCCTAAATATTTATATTTTTTAAATTTCAGACATTAATTTCTTAAAGTCTTTTTGTTGTTGTTGTTGTTGTTTTGAGACAGGGTTTCTCTGTGTAGTTTTGTGCTTTTCCTGGAACTCACTTTGTAGACCAAGTTGGCCTTGAACTCACAGAGATCCACCTGCCTCTACCTCCCGAGTGCTGAGATTAAAGGTGTGTGCCACCACCACCCGGCTTCTTAAAGTCTTATCTGAGCTTTAAAATTATTTTACACATCTTAACTTTATTAACTTATAGAATATACTTACAATGCTTATTTTAATATTACAAGACAAATAAAACATGTATCTCTCAACTCTGGATCTATTTATAACAACTGATTTTCATCCTCATTATTAGAATTTTTTCTTTATTTTCAGAGGTATATAAACTTTCTTTAGATGCCAAGCACTATTTATCCCAGTTGATTACTGGATATTTTGAAGGTTGATAAATATTATTCACCATGTTTTAAGACATAGTTAAATTACTTGAAAACAATTTGATCCTTTCAGTCTAGTTTTGAAATTGTTTTCTCATAAATGACCAGGGCAGTGACCAATCAAATGTTTTCAGGTAAATTTCAGGGAGCTACATGGTATATTAGTAAAAGGACCAAAAATGATATTTGCCCCTATCAATACTTGCAAGATAACAAAGCTTTAGTAACTTTAGAATGTAGTAGAGAGTTGAACTAAAAATGATTGAAAGGAGATAATGTTATTTCTTTGTACCAGTTTCTGTTAAGTGCCTCTTTAACACACCATTTTTTTTAAACTCATTTAGTTTATAGTCTTTTGCTACACTGATAATAAATAGTATGATCTGGAATGGCTGAAATTATGATTAGAATACTTAATGTTGACAAAAGTCTAGATCAAGTGGAAATTTCACTAACTCCTTTTAGAAGGGTGAAATATTGCAATAACATTGGAAGCTACTTCTTTAATTTCTTCAAAAATATTCTCTTACCATATGTCTAGCCTTTCCCCCTTAAGTATTTACCCCCAGAAAATTGTCAACATATGTTCACATAGACATTTGTACTATTTATAACTGCAGTATTTGCAATAATCATCAACTGGAACAAATTGGAAAAAATCCAAATGTCTCTCAGTAACTTGAAACAAGCAACATTTGGTATATCCATGTGATAAGCTACCTACCACTCACCAATATAAAGGGAATATACCACCACTACATGAATGGATAAAAGCTATACTAAGAAAATATCAGCATGCAAAACTATATACTGTATGAGCCCATGTATTTTCTGCAGTTCTATCAGATCAGTGTTTGCTAAGGTCCTAGAAAGAAGAGGATATATAGCAAGTAAATGACCTTTATCTTAATTATGACTGCTGGTTTCATGAGTTTATACATCTGTAAGAACTAATCCAACATTGTTTTAATTAATTTAATTTACTCTTTGTAAATTATATCAATAAATTTGATCAATACCAACATAGTGATTACCCAATGAGGAATAGAGATTAGAGAGATATATTTATTTTTTATTGTCTAGTATAGAGCTCAGTAATTTTTTATTTTTGTATATCATTGGATTACTGGATTACCCTTTTGATATAATTCTTGTTTCTGTTTCCATTTGGATTGATATTTCTTTTTTTTTATTTTATTTTTATTTTTATTTTATTTTTCCATTACAGGCAATTTATTTTGTTCTATTCATTCACAGTTAATACAGAAAATACTTGGAAACATTTCCATATAATGTTTGACACAGAAATCATCAAATAGAAGTATACAATGTTGACAGGAGGCAGTACATTTATAATTTATGACCCCAAATGTATTTATAAATTAGAAATGGAAAGATCTACAAATGAAATTATGAAGGTTCACCAAAGTCATTTAATCTGTCAGTTTCTCATTCATTTTTATGTCTTAATAATATTCTATTGTATGAATAAGCCACATTTTATTTCTCTCCAGTATTTGATAGCTATTTGAGTTGTTTTAACTTTTTTACTATTAGCAACACACTGCTGTAAACCTTCATGTACATATTTCATAGGTGCACATTTTCAGTAGTTTGAGGATATATTCCTAAGGGTAGAATTGTTGAGTAACAGAGTAACAATGTTTTGCATCTTGACCAACCACTAAACTGTTTTGCCAAAGTGGCACACCATTTTACAATCTCACCAAATCCTTGTTTTTAAGGCTCTGATTTTTGTACAAAAGCATTCAATCATTCTGTCAGACCAAACCAGGAAAAGTAAGCTATAGTTCAGAGCTGTTCTATTCCATTTACTATGCAAAGCCATTCTTGGCGTTTGCAACTCTCAGCCCTTTTGAGTATTCTTGCAGTGTTCACCTTTTCCTCCACCACTTTTTTCTTCTTCTTCTTTTTTTCTGGTTTATTTCTATCTATTACAAATGTATAAAAAATCCTCCATCAACGCTGCTGATAGCAGCAGAACCTTGAGAAATATACCTTTGGTTTGCCTCAGAAAAGGAACACATATTGCACTGTAAAGTTTATAAAATTGGCGCAAAACATTGTGGTAATGTTACAATACCAGTTTTAAGAGTTCAGTGACTAATGGGGAGCCGATAGGATACATGCAGAACTGTGAAAGTGATCTCACTTAGCCAGCTGTACACGTAGACTGTAAATCTACATTCAGATCAATTCTGAACTAAGACTATCATCTCAGTTTATCTGTTGAGGTCAACCAGGAAACCCTAGAATATACCTTGATTTTTGAAAAAAAAAAAAAATAGGCGGAGGGGTTTCTTCAGCATTTCAGTCCACAAGTAACAGTATCCTAACAGGCAAAGTGTTCTCTCACTGTCAACATAGAATGAACTGCTGCTGGAGGTCAACTTGGGCTTTAATTTGCATTAGCACTTACATGCATAGTAGTCCAAGTTGTTGATCTCATGACTTTAAAAAGTAACTCTAAAAAAGTAAAATGGCCCTTCTTGGAAGACTAAAGAAAGACATCCAGCCACAGTTGTAAAAAGTCTCATCAAAACAATATACCCTTTTATGAATTACGCCTCAATTAAAAAAAAAAAGTAGCCCCAAATAAGAAGCAGCTCTGAAAAAGAAAATATAACTTAAGATATTTGAAAAAAACAAGGTGAATACAGGTTCAAAAATAATTAAGATACATTTTCTTAAGGCTACCTAGAATTAGGCTTTAAAGAATTCTACCATTTCAAGTTTACCACTAGTTACTAGATACCTATTTACAAACAAGATGTTCACTTTTTTTGTTCCTTTATCAAAAGAAAAATCTACCTTCAGACTATGAGGGTGGTGATGGGGAGGGACTAGAAAACAAAATTCAAACAATCCCATGCAAATATCACATTTTTCAAATGGAAGAACTCCAAACTGCACTAGAAGTTCCAATCACTAAGACACTTTCCATTGAAATGATTTAAGTACAACTACATGGCACCAAGGTTTAGGCCTAATATAGGCCTGACAACCAAGTCCTTGTTTTCTGGAAGAAAAGCCTCAAAAGTCCCACTCAATTCCACATAACAATACTTCAAAGATCAATTAGGTTTTCCTTTCCTTAATATTTTTGTTTTTGACTTCTAATCTTTAAGACTAGATTAAGACTTAGCTCATTTCCTAGAAGGCATTGCTTCCCTTTGCTCTATGAAAGAGTCCACCAAGACCTCTTCCTCAAAACCATCTAGCCCCCAGCCTCCAGCCTGTGCTTGTGATGCATCTTTCTCAACATCCTGAAAAGGTAATGTAGGTAAAATATGCTCATAAACATTAAAACTAGTTGTTAGAAAGACGTAACTAGCTTTATAATTTAAGTTTTAAAACATAAATACTTGCAGCTTGATCCGCACTGACAATGATTGTCGAAGCCTAGAATTCAACATTTACAAATTGTCATTCACACACACAAAACACACTATTATCACACAACTTGTGTCTTGAGAGAATCTTCTGCTTTTTAAATCTTTGGCCTCCCAGTCAATCCCAAGTTCAACCAACTTTAATTAAAACTTCACTCAGAATTTCACCAAGCTTTTCACCCACACATTAATGCTTGTCGTATCTTTCATCAACTGTCAAAATCTGAAGCCTGCTCAGAGATTGCCAGGTATAGGTGAGTTGAGACTATTGATATTGATGGATATTAATGACCAGTGATTGTTAATTCCTGTTATTTTTTGTGGTTGTGTTGTGTTGTCCTTCTGTGGTGTATGTTGGTGTGGGATTATCTATTGCTTGATTTTCATGGTTGTGTTTAGCTTCTTTGGGTTGAATTTTCCCTTCTAATGCTTTCTGTAGGGCTGGGTTTTTAGACAGGTGTTGATTAAATCTGGTTTTATCCTGGAATATTTTGTTTACACCGCCTATGGTGATTAAGAGTTTTGCTGGGTATAATAGTCTGGGTTGGCATCCGTGGTCTCTTAGTGTCTGCATGAGATTTGTCCATGATCTTCTAGCTTTCATAGTCTCTATTGAGTAGTCTGGTGTTATTCTGATGGGTTTACCTTTATATGTTACTTGGTCTTTTTCCTTTGCGGCTCTTAATATTTTTTCTTTGTTCTGTGTGTTTAGTGTTTTGATTATTATGTGGCGAGGGGACTTTTTTTTTGGATCCAGCCTATTCGGTGTTCTGTAAGCTTCTTGTATCTTCATAGGTATTTCTTTCTTTAGGTTAGGAAAGTTTTCTTCTATGATTTTGTTGAATATATTTTCTGTGCCTTTGAGTTGGTATTCTTCTCCTTCTTCTATCCCTATTATTCTTAGGTTTGGTCTTTTCATGGTGTCCCAAATTTCCTGGACGTTTTGTGTTACGACTTTTTTGTCTTTAGTGTTTTCTTTGACTGACGAATCTATTTTCTCTATCGTGTCTTCAGTGTCAGAGATTCTCTGTTCCATCTCTTGCAATCGGTTGGTTATGCTTGTTTCTGTAGTTCCTGTTCGTTTTGTCAGGATTTCTATTTCCAGCATTCCCTCAGCATGTGTTTTCTTTATTGTCTCAAATTCATTTTTCAGATCTTGGAATGTTTCTTTCATCTGTTTAATTGCTTTTTCTTGGCTTGATTTGATTTCTTCCCATTTTTTGTTCGTTTTTTCTTCCATTTCTTTAAGGGAGTTTTTCATTTCCTCTTTAAGGAAAGTTTTTATTTCCTCTTTAAGGCAGTTTTTCATTTCCTCTTTAAGAAAAGTTTTTATTTCCTCATTGAGGGAATGTTTTATTTCTTCTTTAAGGGCCTCTATCATCTTCTTAAAGTCATTTTTAGGATTGATTTCTTCTGTTTCTTCTGTCATGGTATGTTTAGGTCTTGCAGGTGTAGAATCACTAGGTTCTGATGTTGCCATATAGGTCTTTATGTTGTTGCCTGTATTTTTGCACTGGCATCTACTCATCTTTTCCTCTGTGCGGTGCAGGTGGTGTCTGTGTCTGAGAGTGCCTCTCTTGTTCTAATTTTTAGTCTTGGTTTAGTAGGGGTTCTTGGTTAAATTGGTGCTATTGGGCTGTTTCTTCAGGGACAGCTGATTTCAGTTGGTGAATTATATACTTATGATTCTGGTGATCTGGTTTAGTGGCTGGGTAGCGCCTTCTTCTGTGTTCCCAGGTCACGTTTTGTTCATTTGTCAACTCCTCAGCTGATCTTGTTTCTTCAGACTTCAAACTGTAGGCATCTGAATCCTCTCCCAGATGGGTTTCAGCTGAGCAGGGTAGTCTCACCAACATCTCCAAGTTGTTGGGTTTCACAGGATCAGCAGTTGGGCCCTGGGTTGTCCCCAGACGGAGTGCCCAGACTCGCCCTGGTTCCGACCCACGGAGATAGCCTCTTCCCCAGGTGTTGGGGCTAGGGGCGTCCCCGTTCCAAGCTGCGTCCGCCCCTCTCTGTCCCCGGGCCTGTCCACCCCTGTGGCCCGCCGCCACAGGCCCACCTGCGTCCACTTGTCTCCGCTGCTGGGCCTGTATGTCCCTGTCAACTGCTGCTGGGTCTGTCCACCTCTGCGGGCCGCCAACGGGCCTGTATGTCTCTGCTGGCTGCCGCCGCGGGCCTACCTACCCCTGCCCGTCACTGCTGCCGGGCCCATCCACCTCTGCGGGCTGCCACCGGGCCTGTATGTCTCTGCCGGTTGCCGCTGGACCCGTATGTCCCTGTCGGCCGCTGCCACCGCGCCAGTCCACCTCCGTGGGTCGCCGACCTGCGTCCACCTGTCTCCACTGCGTGGCCTGTCTATTTCTGTGGGCCTGAATGTCTCTATTGGCCGCCGGTGCCGGGCTGTCCACCTCCATCTACTTATCTCCGCTGCAGGGCCTGTCCACCTCTGTGGGCTGACGCTGGGCCTGAATGTCTCTGCCAGCTGCTGCCGGGTCTAAATGTCACTGTCGGCTGCTGCCGCCGGGCCCGTCCACCTCTGCGGGCTGCCGCCACAGGCCTACCTGCGTCTGCTTGTCTCCGCCATCTTGAATCACTCCCGGATTGATATTTCTTATTGATTGTGTCAATATAAAATGTTAGCATTTGTGACATGTAGACTTGCTTTACAAGAAGTTTTAAAATGCTTCCTCCAGGATGAGATGAAATTATTAATATCTTAAAGTCAGATGAATAAATGAAGAGCAACAATAAATGTAGCTATACAAATAAATAAAAAGACTAGTACTGTTGTGATTTTGGATGGTAATTCCTTTAAAGCCCCACATTACTAAAAAGACAAATGATAAAACAATAATTATAAATTTGTGGTTTTGAAGCATACAAAAATATAGATATCATGGCATGTACACTCTACCAATTCTTTGGTATTAAATCAAATTTGTTCTTTATAAATTAAGTTTGTAATTACAATCCCCAGGGTAACCAATAAGGAAAAGAAAGAATTTGGAAATCATAGGGAAAAAAAATCTATGTTTAATTTTGTCTTTTGAGAATGGAATGATGACGTTTCTAAATAAAGTAGAATGCACTTATTTAGAGGTGTGCTCCCTGGGTACTCAGTGTCTACTACATTTTCATTCTTTGAGAGGCGTGTCATGAAGTGTGTGGTTTAGTGGATTGGGCACTTATCTTTTCTAAAATATACAATTTAGTAGCACAAGAATGCAAGCCTTGAAAGGATCAGTAATATAAGTTCAAACACTAAGGAACTTTAAATGGAAATATAAAAGTTGGAAAAGGAAAGAAAACATAAATCTTAGAACAATATCATGAAAGTGAAAACAAAAGGGAATCAAGGAATCTAAAATTTATATTGAAAAGAAAAACAAAATTGACAAAGCTTTACTTGGAGTGACAATAAAAAAATAGAGTACACATGAAAGTGAAACAATATAAGTCAGTCTTACTTCTATAAAAAATTAGCAGGGCGGTGGTGGCACATGCCTTTAATCCCAGCACTCGGGAGGCAGAGGCAGGCGGATCTTTGTGAGTTCGAGGCCAGCCTAGTCTACGGAGCCAGATCCAGGAAAGGCACAAAGCTACACAGAGAAACCCTGTCTCGAAAAACCAAACAAGTAAATAAATAAAAATAAATAAAAAATTATTGTAGTAGAATATAATAAGTTGAGAAGTTTGATGACCTAGATGACATGCACAATTTCCTAGAACCCAAGTGTATCACAACTATCTGAAGATAAATAAAAATCTGGAACATAACTACGACAAATGAAAATATTAATTACATAGGCAAAAATCCCAACAAATACCAAGACTGTGTGGTTCACTATGAATTGCACTAAACATTTAAAGAGCATAGAGCAGTGGTGTATCCCTATAATCATAGCACTTGAGAGGAGGAGGCAGGAGGACCATAAGTTCTAGGTCAACCTGTGCTATTTACCAAGTTCCAATCCACATTGTGTTATATATGCAGATACTATATGAAAGAAAGAAAAGAGGTGCAATCATACTTTGCAAGCTCTTTAAAAAATAGTTGAAAACAGTTTTAACTCATTTTATAAGACCAGAATTACCATGGTAACAAAGAAATACACCGAAATCACAAAAAAAAGAGAAGACTGCCCTTTTGAAAATAAACAAAATTATTTAGTAAGATAGCACATTTAATTCACGGGTATATGTTTACATAAAATCATACTTAGTAAAAATGTAGTATTTATCTCAAAAATACTAGAGTCAAAATAAAAATTAATGTTCCACATCAGAATATAAATAAATCTTACTAAAAGGACTCAACTGAAAATGGGGAAAAACCTAACTATGTATTTGCCTGAATATGGACTATGTCCATGATAAACAGACAGCTGAAAAGACAGCCAACTCAAGAGCTACAGGAGAGATTACAATGGTAGCCTAAGAAACTTGGTTCTGCTTATGTATAAAAATGTAGAGTTAATAAAAGTTAATTTGCAAACCAAGAACAAAAGTGGTATGCATGCATTATGTACATGCGTCCTGAAAACATCAAACATTTCAGATGCATAGCCCAGAGAACAGAAGACCACCATGACCCCTTGTCAAAAAAAAAAAAAAATTAAGTCACACCATTATTTTTTGCCGGGTGATTACACATTTCTGAAACTATCACATCCACCATTTACTCAGTCTTTTCATGATACAGTATCTAGCTATGCACAAAATTCATAAAAACTTATGGCGAAATGATCTAAGAATTAAAAACATGAGGGTAAGGCATTCCTACTGGTTAGATGTCTGTGGTGATATGTTAATTGACCTCTGCAGCAATAAAGCAGCATACAAGGTCATTTTTTAAGAAAAAAAATGCACAGAGTTGTTACATTTTTAAGTGCTGCATTTAAAAGACACAGTTACTCTAATTTGATTAAATTCTTGCAAAGTATCCCTTCTGTAAAATTTGTGATACAATACTGTGCCCTAAAGTGTATTTTTTTTTTTACTAATAGACAGTTTATTATGGCACATTAACACAATTTCTGTTTAGATAATACACCACCACATTCTGTTAATAATCATTAGGTGTGGAAGAATTTCTTTTGTGGTTATTTAAAAAAATCTCAAGTTTCTCTTCAAGAATAAAACATTTTAAAATACAAAAAAAGAAAAGATAGCCAATATCACCAGTGAGTAGGGAAATGCAAAATTAATACACTTAACTTTCACCAGGATGACTATAATAATTTATAAAAACGTAAAATTTTGTGCTAGTGAAGATGTTGAGAAATTGGTAACATGCATTTCTTAGTGGAAATATATAATGGTGTACATCTCTTAAAAAGCAGTTTTGCATTTGCTTATAGAGATTAAATATGAAGTTATAATACACCATAGAAATTCACTTTTTACATGTAGAATCTTTCATAAATAATTAAAAAACAAATATTCAAACAGATGTAAAGCATAAAAGATTTGTTGCTATAGCAATACTATTTAAATTGCCCACCCAACTGTCCATCCCTTGATGAACAGTTAAATACAGTGCACTATATCCATCCAATAGAATATTGTTCAACAAATAGAAATTTAGTAGTGGTACATACTACAATTTAAATGACCATTAGATGCATTATGCTAAGTTAAATAAGCCATATACAAAAAGTCACATATTATTTGTCTCTATTTAGTATGAAATATCCATGGAAGGGAAATTCATACAAATCAAAAACAAATTAGTAATTGAGACTAATTAGAGCAAAAGGAGAAACTGGAAGTCTAGTTAATATGTTCAAGGTTTCCTTTTGGAATTAAGAATATTTAATATTAGATGTAAATGACCTTTGGATAACAATGTGAATATATTAAATGCCACCAAACCGCATACACCGAAATGGTTAATTGGTTAATTTTATGCTACATTATATAAAACAATATTTTTGTTTGTTGCTAAATCAAAAATTTAAATTTACATATGTTTATAATGAACAGAATGCTGGATTGATACATGTATAGCTTATGAAAGGCTAAATCAATCTAATTAATATACTGCCTACTATGTTTTGTTATTTTGTGCTAAGAATGCTGCAAATCGATTCTCTTGGCAATTCTGAAGTTTTCAATACATTGTTCTTAACTCCTGTCTTACACAATAGACATCTTGACTTATTCTTTCTCTCTGACATTTTTATCCTTTTATCACATCTCCAAGTCTTATCTTTACCTTTATTTCATAATAAAGGCCTTCAGTGGTCCACCACTGGGTATGATACGGGTTGTGGCCTTTTCCTATATGGTCACTGTTGTGTTAAAGTTTGTTAAATGTTTTCTCTGCATCTAATGAAATTTTTCACACAACTAGAAAACTACTGTGAAATTGCAAAATACCACAACAATAAAAAATCCTAAATAGAGCAAAACAAAAGACCTTGTGCTATCTGTGCAAAATAGTATGAATCGCCTTTCTGACTTCCATTTTATCATAATACATCATATAATAATTTAATACAAAGAGATTAAAGGATGTTGTAGTTTATGTTGCCTAGCCATCATCTCAAGAAGAGAACTGAAATTCTTCAGGTGGCTTTGATTGAATTTATCTCACTTTGTTCTCTGCACACTGTAAATATTTTAGGTTTTTTGTTTGCTTTAATAATATTTTCATTAATTATTGGAGAAATTTTATAAAATGGGTTGTGATCATCTTCCCCAACTCCTCCTTAAATGCACCCTCTCCACCCTCATCTCTCTATACACCCATCTTTTTCATTTATTCTTTTTTAAACTCCCATTGAGTCCAATTTGTTCCTCAATTGCTCTTGGGGGACTGGCCTAGAATGTTGTCAGTATACCAGGGGTCACATCATTCAAGAAAAATTACTCCCTCTCTGCTAGTAGCTACCAAATGCCAATAGCTCTTTAGCTAGTGTGGGAGTTTCTGACCCCCCCCCCTCCATACTGAGACTGTGTCTGGCTTGAGCTTGCACAGTTGCTGTGCATGCTGTCATAATTGCTCTAAGTTCATGTATGCAATTGCCCTGTTGTATCCGAAAACACCCGTTCCTTAAAGGTGTCCACCACCTCTCACTATTGCAATCTTTTAACTCCCTATTCCTCAAAGATTTCTGATCCTATATGATCCAAATGTATCATCAGAATGTTCTATGCTATCAGCCACCAGTGTATAACACAGAGACTGGGCTGAGGAGAAGCACAGAGTGCAAACAGAATATCAAAGAATGATAAAATAATCTGGACTTTAAATAAACAATATTTCAAAACTGCTGCTAAACCAAAAATGCTGGGAAGTGTTTGAGGAATTTCTTATAATAGACCCAGGCTAAAAGGAAAGTCCATTATACGTTATATTAAGCATCAAGTAGTGTGTGCAGCAAAATAAGAATCTGTATTAAACTAACTTTTGACATTCTACAGCTGTAGAAGAGTTAAAAATAGGTTGTTACAAAGAGTAGCAAAAGCAAATGGTGAATGTTGTAACTTTTATAAATAGAAATTGTTTCACAGCTAATATACAGTGCAATCTTGAACTCACAGATGATCCAACTGGAACTTTATTTTTAGATTTGAAAAAAAATATTAATTTCTGAGTAACTTTGTTCTTCATGTTGAAACTGTAATGTTGTATTTATGTCTATTATAAATCCATTTAATCTTTTTGAGAAAATAGTCTAAATTAAAGAGCGTGGGATTTCAAAAGAAAGAACTCATGCACAAAATTTGAAGCAACAATTATCCTTTACCAGTCCCAGTACATAATGAATAAAATTCACATTCGATTTTCCAAAATTCCAAATTAATGACACTGCAAATTATCACCGCAGTCTCTTATGATTTAGTCTACACAAAAGCTTCAGTATCCAGGGCAAACCTTGTGCCATTGCTCATGCTATGATCTTTGTCTCAAATATTCACCTCAGCTTTAGGGTACAGTAAGCACCAACATTCTCTCATCTGACATGCATTTTTTTATTATTAATATCTTGCAGTGATGTGATATATTTGTGATAACATATAAACCAATATGTGGTGGTTTGAATAAGAAATTTCCTTCAGAGGTCAAGGCATTTCAGCACTTGGTCCGAAGTTGGTAGCATAGTGTGGAGAGGCTATAAAGAAGTGCAGCTTTGCTGAAGGAAGCTTATCACCAGGAACAGGCTTTGAGAGTTTAAAGTCTTGCCCTACTTCTGGTTCACCCTATGTTTCAAACTTGCAGTTAAGGATGTGAACTCTCAGCTTCCTGCCCAGGGCACCACACCTGATGGCCTGCTTCCCCACTGGGATGAATTCTTACCTTCACAAACCATAAACTCCTTCAGTAAGTCACTTTTATCATGCCTTTTTATCACAGCAACATAAAACTAAGAAAAACAATGTTATTAGTTAAAGTTCGTAGATTACAATAGGGTTTACTTTTGTGTTTTACATGCTGTAGTTTTGAGAAGTGTGGAGTAACATATTGCCACCTATGTGGGATCATACAAGAGAGATTGACTATTCTAAAATATTCCCTGGGGCACTGGATAGATGGTTCAGGCATTTAAGAGTTCTGGCTGCTCTTCCAGAAGACCTGGGTTCAATTCCCAGCAATCACATGGCAGCTCACAAACTATAACTTAAGTTCCAGGGGATCTGACACCTTCACACAGACATGCATGTAGGCAAATGCATGTAAACTGAAAAAAAAGTAAAAATTATTTTTAAAAATTTCCCTGTGTTCTACCTATTCATTCCTCTCTTGCAGCATGTTCCTGGAAACTGCTGATATTTTATGCTTTTTGTAGTTTTATCTTTTCCAAAATATAATCTGGTAAGAATAATACAATATGCACATTTTCACATTCTCTTCATGTCCTTTGGTAGCTCATTCATTTTATGTCAAACAATGTTCTGCAGTGTAGATATGCCACATTTGTTTATCCATTCCTATTGATGGACATCTTGGTTGCTTCCAAATCTTATGAATTTTAACAAACTCTTATATTGATATTTGCATTTAGTAGATTTCATCAAGAAGCCATTCATTGTTAGTTTCATATCTTTATCTTGAAGTTTTCTGTTTCATTGTGATTCAGTCTCACTGGTTTCTATATTTTAGGAAATTATCCACTTTTTTAGATTAGCCAATTTTTGGACATGGAATCATTGATAAGAGTTGCCTGTGATCCTTTTATAGCTGTAGTATTAGTTACAGTTGTTCGTCTTCCACTTACATCACTTGAGATTTCGTTCATTTCTCTTTTAGTCCATCAAATTTTGATAATGTTTATTGTTTTTCTAGTGCCTATTTATTTATTGCTGGCCCGGTCTTATTTCTTTCTTTGTACTAATCTTGCTCTTAGTTAATTTGTCTAGTTTATTTGGTACTTATGGATACAATAAAGGACTTTCTTTCTTTTTTTTTTTTTTTTGGTTTTTTCACTTGGTAGCCCAGGCTGGCCTCGAACTCACAGAGATTCGCCTGCCTCTGCCTCCCGAGTGCTGGGATTAAAGGCGTGCGCCACCAACGCCCGGCATAAAGGACTTTCTAAACAGGACCCTAGCAATACAGGTATTAAGACCAACAACTGGCAAATGGACCACATGAAACTAAAAAGCTTCTATACAGCAAATGAAACTATCATTTTAGTGAAGAGGCAGCTTACAGAAGGGGGAAAGTCTTTATGAGCTACACACCTGACAGAGGATTAGTATTTACAGAGGAAAATATAAAAATAAAAATAAACATCAAGAAAAAAAACCTATAAAAATTGAGACATGAATCTAAACAGACAGTTCTCAAAAGATGAAAATAAAATGACTTAAATGAAATGGTCAACATCTTTAGCCATCAAGGAAATGCAAAATGAGATTGAGATTTTATCTTCCAGATGCTGGTAATGATGCAGTGAAATGGTTTTCTATAATCATATCTGTCTCTTACAAAGAGGGTTTTTTTTTTTTGATGAAGGGTGAGGACTACACTTAAACTGTGGTTATAGGAACAGATATTTAGAATGTAGTTCGGTCTTACACTGATTTAGTAAAATAGCAGTTGTAGGTTCTCCTCCAACATTCATGACTTCACTAGCATTAAGGAATTAGCTAGGTTTCCAATACTAGACATGACTTCCCACTTGTTGAATTGGTGTTAATTCCATTTAGAGGGCTGTTGGTTTCAGACAAGGTAGGCATGTCATTACTGTATCCTTAAGGTTATCCTGCTATACTGGTCATTGATGTGGCTCATAGGTGTCATAGGTGGTTTCAACTGTTGGATGCCTCCTTCATTTGGAAGAGTGCCCAATGCCTTCTGGTACCATGAAAGCTAGTTCACAGCAAGAAGTCTTTCAGGTCAATTTCAGCTCAGGGCCTCTTGGCCCTGTGTCTGAAGTACATGGTGTCTTCAGAAATAAGAAGTTACCTTCCACCCCTGGGGGCCAACCAAAGACAATATCAAGAGGCTGTATTTTGGGAGAGTCTCTTAGACAACCCAAACAAAAACTCAAAAGAATACTTCTTATGCATGGTGTTAGGTTTTAGTTAGATGATCTTTAGGTCTTGGAGGAAGCATTTGTAGCCAAGATGGGTGTCTTTGTTGTTTTTCTTTTACTCTTTACTCTTTAGGGGGCCCACCAACCAGCTCCCAAATAAATGATACACCGGGGGGGGGGTTATTCTTAGTTATACACACTCAGCCTTAGCTTGGCTTGTTTCTTGCCAGCTTTCCTTAATTTAAATTATCCCATCTGCCTTTTGCCTCTGGATTTTTCCCATTCTCTTACTTCTGTAAATCTTACTCTTCCTCTGTGGCTTGCTGTGTAGCTGGGTGGCTGACCCCTGGAGTCCTCCTCCTTCTCTGACTACTTTTGCTCTTTCCTCCCAGATTTCTCCTTCTATATATTCTCTCTGCCTGCCAGCCCTGCCTATCCTTGCCTTGCTATTGGCCTTTTAGTTCTTTATTAGACCATCAGGTGTTGTAGACAGGCAAAGTCTTCACAGCTTCACATAGTTAAACAAATGCAACATAAACAAAAGTAACACACCTTAAAATAATATTTCCCAATATGTCTTAGGCTTTCTATTTCTGTGAAGAGACACCATGACCACAGCAACCCTTAAAAGGTAAACATTTAATTGAGGTGGCAGCTTACAGTTTCAGAGGTTCATTCCTATATCATCATTGTGGGACATGGTGGCATGCAGGGAGACATGGTGTTGGAGAGGTGGTTGAGAGTTCTACATCTTGCAGTCAACAGGAAGTGGACTGTAACACTGGGCATTATCTTGAGCATAGGAGACCTCAAAGACTGCCTCCACAGTGACATACTTCCTCTAACAAGGCCATACCTCCTAATAGTGCCACTCCCTATGAGATTATAGGCACCAATTCTATTCAAACTACAATGGGAAATTTTTATTTAAACTATCTATGTATATTTTTATAGACTTGCATATATTATAGGTATTTTGGTAGGTGGTTGATGGCATTGATTCGTTATAAAATTTTGACATCCTGGGGCTGGAGAGATGGCTCAGAGGTTAAGAGCACCGACTGCTCTTCCAGAGGTCCTGAGTTCAATTCCCAGCAACCACATGGTGGCTCACAACCATCTGTAATGAGATCTGGCGCCCTCTTCTGTATACATAATAAATAAATCCTTAAAAAAAATTGACATCCTTACTTGTGGTGATATTGTGTTCCCCAAAATATTGTGCACCCTAATACATTTATCTGGGGTCAGAGAACAGAACAGCCACTAGATATAGAGGCCAGAAAATGGAGGCACACATGCCTTTAATCCTAGCATTCCAGAGGCAGAAATCCATCTGGATCTCTGTGAGTTCAAGGCCACACTGGAAAGAGCCAGGCAGGGTGACTCTTGCCTTTAATCCCAGGAAGTGATGGCAGAAAGCAGAAAGGTATTTAAGGCATGAGGACCAGGAACTAGAGCTGGTTAAGCTTTCAGGCTTTTGAGCAACAGTTCAGCTGAGATTCATTCTGGATGAAGACTGAGAGGCTTCCAGTCTGAGGAAACAAAATCAGCTAAGGAATTGGCAAGGTGAGGAAGCTGTGGCTTGTTCTGCTTCTCTGGTCTTCCAGCATTCACCCTAATACCTGGCTTCAGGTTTGTTTTTATTAATAAGACCCTTTAGGATTCATGCTACACTTACTATTATTTTATTGTCTCTCCTTCTTCTGTATTTATCTCTTTCCACATCCTTGATTAGAGTCCTCCATTTATTCTATCCTGTACCCTGATATTACCCTCTTTATTACACTCTGGCTCTAGTCCCTTTTTACTTTCCTGATTTCTGCAGTTACTCCAGGATATGTATTTACATTTGAAGACTTGGAGATAGAATCCCTAATAAGAGTGAACATGTATTTTTCTTTCTGGGTCTAGGTTATCCCCACTCAATGTATTTTCTAGTTCCGTTTACCCAAAAATTTTCATGATTTACTTTTTCTTTACAAACTGAATGGTATTCCATAGTATGTAGGTACTACATTTTCATTCTCCACTCATCAGTTGAAGGGCATTTAGGTAATTTTCATTTCCCAGCTACTGAGAACAGAGCAGTAATGAACATGTCTGAACAAGTATCTCTGGAATAGTTTGCTAAGTTCTCTGAGCATATGCCAAGGAATGGTGTAGCTTAGTCGTATGGTAGATTTACTTTTCTATTTTAGTAATTCTCCAAACGTATTTCCAGAGTGGCTGGACCAGTTTCCAATCTTCCCAACAGTGAATGTGGGTTCCCTGTCCCCCTCATCTTCTTTAGCATTTGATGACCATTGTTTTGCTAATCTTGCTATTCTGACTGAGATGAAATCTCAAAAGTGTTTTGATTTCCATTTAATTGTTTGGGATGACCATTTTTGAGTTATTACTTATTTTTTTTTGTTTTTCTTTTGAGAACCATTTGTTCAGGTCCCAGGCCCATTTTTTGAAATGGTTGTTTGGTTTCTTTTACTCTTTGATTTTTGAGTTCTTTATATATTCTGGATATTTATCCCATCATCTGTTGTCTTACCAACATGACTATCTAAACATGAGTTGAACAAGAATGATACCAGTAGACAAGCTAACATTGACTATGGAAAGCCCAGTAGCCTCAACCCTCAACCCTACATAAAGAAATACAGGCAACTAAGGAATGGTGAGAGCAAGAGAAATAGTCTTCCCCAGAACAGAGCACACCAATTGGTTATCCCATACCAAATGGTCAGCCCTGAAAACATACATTCAAGTAACATTATACAGGATACACACACACACACACACACACACACACACACACACACACACACACATACAATTAATGAGAAAAGAGGCTGTGAATATTAAAGAGAGCAAGAAGAAACTGATGTAAGAATATTATAACCTCAAAATAATAATTTTAAAAAGGGTTCTTAAATAAATAGCTTAATAAAACACTTTAGGACCTAATAAAAACAAAATAAGCCAAACCAAAAATAAGTAGATAGTCATAAAGGATAGCATGAAGAGATATTAGTGTTTTTCAAAGCCCTCTCTTTTTTTAATCTATTGAGCTGCTCATATGATTTGTCTGCTTGAGTCCATTTATATGATAAACTACCTATATTTATTTACATATGTTGAACCATTCATACATGTCATAATGAAGCCAACTTAATCATAAGGGATGATCTATCTTTTATTATGTTTTAATAATTTCTCCTTTGACAAATCTTTAAGTATAATATATTCTGGTTATTCTCACCCCTTTCCTCTCCCATTTACTTCTCACCACTATAAAATGCTTCTTTTGTCTACAAGTCCCCTTCTAGCATTTATGTCATTTTGTTGTTGTCTTGTTTTGTAACTCATTGAGTTTAATCAGGGTCATCTGTGTAAGGAGGGTATGGAACTATCGATTGGAGCCTGGTGGCTTACCTGTGGGTGTGTAACTGAAAACAATGACTGCCTGTACTGGAGCACCAGTAGCCAACAGTTCCTTCCTGCTGAGCAGGCCTCAGATCAGAGTGGGTGGTTACCACTATAACAATCATGCCTTTATTGCACTACTGAGAATATCTTGTCTGGCTTCTAGGAATTGTAACTTGTAGGGATCAAAGCTAGGTAAGAGCATTGATGCTTTTTCTCCCTCAGCAGCCTGCATAGCACCTTTCAACACTGTGAGATCTAGCCAGAAAGAGGAAGTCTCCAGCTCAGTTCCATTTGATTTTTGTTGTTGTTGTTTTTATTAAGAACATTTTTATTCATTTTACATACCGACCACAGATCCCCCTCACCTCCTGCCCCCCCATCCTTCTCCCCCCAACCCATCCCCATTCTCTCCTCTGACAAGGTAAGGCCTCCCATGGGGAGTCAGCAGAGCCTGGTACATTCAGTTCAAGCAGGTCCAAGCCCCTCCCCCTGCACCAAGGCTGTGCAAGGTGTCCCACCATAGGTAATGAGCTCCAAAAAGCCAGCTCATGGTGGTGGTGCATGCCTTTAATCCCAGCACTCAGGAGGCAGAGGCAGGTGGGTCTCTGTGAGTTTGAGGCCAGCCTGGTCTACAGAGCGAGATCCAGGACAGGCAGTAAAACAACACAGAGAAACCCTGTCTCGAAAAAACAACAACAACAAAAAAAAAGCCAGCTCATGCTGATCCTACTGCCAGGAGGCCCCTTAAGCAGATCAAGCTACACAACTGTCTCGATTATGCAGAGGGCCTAGACCACTCTATTTGATTTCTTTATATCATGAAATAAATGTTTGTAATATTATCAACTGTAAGAGCTTATCAAGTGTTCTAGTGGGAAATTAATAGTAATTTCAAAAACCTACTTGTAGGCCTCTTTGGCCTCCCTAACAACTCAAAGATTTATCTGACGTTTGCTTAACAATCCATTGATTTTAGGAGCATCTTTATCCAGCCATTGTGCTATCTTCCTTCAATCTCTGTATGGCTTTTTCAGAACCCCTTTGTTTTGGTTAACTCTCCCCTTACAGAATTGTCACTCCAATTCCTCATCATCATTCTTGCCCGCCCCTTTTCAGCCCCCGTAGTTCTCCTTCTTTCATATAACTTGCGTTGACTATCCTCCTTCTCTTACAGCATTCCTCACCACAATGGCCCTGTTCTAGTTGGCTGGCTTCTTCAAGTACTCAAAGTTAAACAGCGATCTAAAGATTAAAAGTGAGGATCCACATAGAAAGAATGTGTGGTGTTTGTCTCTCTGTGCCTGGGTTACCCCTACAAATTTCCTAAATAAGGACAATTGGAAGTTGAGGTCTCATGACACTAAAAGGTTCTATGCAGCAAAGGAAACAGTCAACTGAGTGAAGACACAGCTAACAGAATGAGAAAAAACCCAACTTCAGAAATGGGCTATTGAACCAAAAAGAGAGTTCTCAAGAGAAGAAATACAAATGTCTATAAAGTGCTTTAAAAATGTGATCAACATTCTTAGTCATTGTGGAAATACAAATTAAAGCTTCTTTGAGATTCCATGCCAGCCAAGTCAGAATGGCTATCATTGAGAAATCAAGACAACAACAAATGTGGAGAGTATTGTATTTTAAAAACCGTGGGAAGGAGTCACACCATACAACAGGGCCGACGTGGGAGGTTTTTTAAAAGGAAGGGAGAAAAGGGGCAGAGAAGGGGACAGAGACCAGTCCCTGGGAATGGGAGTGAAGGAAGAGAAAGAGAGAGAGACAGTAGGTGGGCAAGGCCTACCTTTTATAAGGGACCCTAGCAAATGCACATGGGGTGCTCTTAGTGGCTATAGCTGAGGACATATCCTGACAAGTCCCTAAGGGCAGGCCAGTACAGATGCCTGAATGCTAACATTCCTCCCTTTTGTTTATTATAAAAAGGTGACGAGTTAGAAAGGGGTAGCAGGTGAGGTGGAGATGAGGGCACCATGTTCTCAAAACTGCTTCCTGCTGACGTAGGAGGTGTCGATCATCTTTGGGGGACCTGAGAAAGCTAGGGTACACGTCCTGGGGTAGCTGGCTGTTTCACTTCGCTGTCTAGGCTCTGTGGAACATCCAACTCTGCTTAGACCTGGCAAGATGCTGTTGAGATGGATCCAAGTCAACTCCCTGGAGCTCACTTTGAGTTTACAAAAAGAGATAAGTTTTAGACACATTAGAAAGCAACCATGGGGAATTTAAAATCCTGAACTTGTAGCTATAATACTATAGTAGTAGAGTATAGGGTTTAGTATTCTGCCAGAGCTAGACTAAGAACTTATCAGAATTCCATCAATTAATGTCAAGGTTGTGAACAGTAACATAGTGTGAGAGAGAAATCTGGACCATGTTTCATTCTTTTATACATCTCAAATCACTTTCTCCTTATCAACACTTAAGCTTCCCTATCTTTACATACACAAGCCTTAAAGCACCTGTTCCTTTCCCATCACCATAGCATCACCTTGATACCTTCTTTCTATCCCATTTACCAGGAGACACAGGTGGTTGATTACTGAGGGCAGTCAACAGTAAAAAGTTACATTGAAATCTGTTCTGTGAGTTTATCTATTTTCTGATCTAGTAAAGAAACCAAAACAGCCATTCCAGAACAAGTTTGTACCAAACTGGTAAGACTGTCTCCTGGGAAGGCAAGGAAAAGTACCAGGGGGAAGATCAGCAGGGCCAAATGGGAACAAGAGAAAAGGGGCCTGTGAGCAGGCACTGAGGGAGCACAGAGGCCAGCATTGCCCTTGACAAGCCATGGGGGCTTCCACCCAAATGCCCAACTCTGGGAAAAGGACCCTCTCGGGAGACCAGAAACAGCCTTAATAGAAGAGGAAGTATGCAGTCTTACAGCAACTTAATATTCCATGGCTGGCTGATGTACATGGGAGGCCTGCCCTTTTCTGAAAGGAAGGGAGGAGGAGTGCATGAGACTGACCTAGGCCCTCTGCATGTATATGACATGTGTTGCATTTTGTGGCTTGGTCTTCTTGTGGGACTCCTAACTGTGGGAGCAGGGGCTGTCTCTGACTCTGTTATCTGCTTTTGGATCCCTTTCCTACTGGTTTTCCTCGAACAGCCTATCTCAACTCACTAAAATCCTCTGAGTCCTCACCCAAAAGGCTCCAGCCGAAGGAAAAAAAAAAGCCTCTAGCTGAAAGGGATGCTTCTTCCGAAAAGCCTGAATAGCTCTAGTTCCTGTCTCTTCACACCTTATATACATTTCTCCGACCAGCCATCACTTCCTGGGATTAAAGGCATGTGCGCTTCCCAAGCAAAGGCATGAGATCTCAAGTGCTGGGATTAAAGGCATGTGATTCCCAAGTACTGGGATTAAAGGTGTGTGCCACCACTGCCTGGCTCTGTTTCCCTCCTAGACTGAGTCAGTCTCATGTAGTCCAGGGCGGCTTTGAACTCAGACATGCAGATGGATCTCTGCCTCCTGATGTTAGGATTAAAGGTGTGTGCTAGCACTGTCTGGCCTCTGTGTTTAAGCTAGTGGCTTGTTCTGTTCTCTGATCTTCAGCCAAAGTTTATTAGGGTACACAATATCACCACATTTCCCCCTTTTGTCTAAAATAATAAAAGGTTATAACTAATACAAGAAAAACTATATACAATAAGTAAAATAAGTATATACAATATATACAGACAAAGTTTATTAGGGTACACAATATATCACCACAGCTTGGATTGAACTGGGTTCCATTAAGGAACTGTGTTTAAGTAGTCTGAACAGTGGACACTTTGAAATGGAGATACCTCACACTGCTAAAAACCCAGTAAAAATACTGAATTCAGCATCCCTGGAGATGAGAGAAAACTTTGGACACAGCAGCAGGAAAGGGTTATGGGAGGCTGAAGGTGGAAGATCTTCAGCACCCATCATCTCTCCATCTTCATCTCCCAAAGGAGTAAAGGCTTGGGATGCCCAGAAGAGCCCAGCAAAACATGTGGTACCATACTCTAGTGAAAGCAACAGACCCAAACAGCACAGATGGTAGAGATAGCAGCAGATACGTGGTAAAAGAGTCTGAAGGTGAGAGATTATATAACACCTCACCTCCACCCCTCAGCACCTACCATAGCTGCAACAAACTATATAGAATCTAAATCAGGAAAAGTTTGTGGGAGAGCTTTCTGCAGTATCTTGAAGCCCTCCTTACATCAAGAAATGAAGGAAGGAAGGAAGGAAGGAAGGAAGGAAGGAAGGAAGGAAGGAAGGAAGGAAGGAAGGAAGGAAGGAAGGAAGGAAAAGAACAAACGTAAACACATGTGGGCATGGCCTTCATACTCTTTAGAGTCCCAAGCAAAGAAAGCCTTGTACAATCTGTATTAACCACTGCAACACAAGAGATAGGATTGTGATTTGCAACATGAAGAAATCAGACTATGATTTCTCAAAAACTAATACTTTACCAGAGAAATTTTTCTCTCGGGAGGACAAACTTACTTAACTTGTTTGAATTACTGAAACTAGTAGTCTCCCATCGGCATCATCTTATACAAAGACAAGACAAGGAGTAGGAGAAACCATATCTTCTCAACAAGGAAGAAGCACGGACTGAAAGCATAACTTTCCTCACTTATATTTTAATCTTTAATATCACTTTATTTTTTAGTATTTACACATTTTGTACCATAGTTGTTGGGTCATAACTTAAGTCTTGCTGAAAAGACTTTTATATCTGTCAGTCCTTTATCTAAACCTAATATTCAGTATTTTGCGTGCTGTTATCCATCTCTAAAACAGATATATTCCTTTTCCTTCTTACTTTGCCCACTCTTCCTTCCTTGCTTCCTTTGTTCCATTTACTCCCCCACTTTATCATTTAAGTGTTGACTCCTTTAACTTTAAATAAGAAAATGAACCAATAATACACTACACTACATTTTTTTTAAATTGTACCCAATTTTCTTTATGAACCCTATAGGGGACAGAATTGTCTTCTCCTGTAGTTAATAGTGTGCTCCCTTTGAATAATTATTGCTTAGGGAAGGAGGTGGGAGGTAAATATGGGAAAAGGAGGGAAGCAGGTAAAATAGACTATGCATGGATGAAAAAGTCACAAGAAATCATACTATTAACTATTTACCAAAAAGAAAAAACCTATAACACACTTAATTCAGTATATAAATATACATACATAATTTTAATGAACTTTTCTCATCTAAGCTTATGACATTCCCTCCAAGAGCCAAAGATCACCTAAAAACAAAACAAAACAATATATGCCAATACCAGACATGAGATTGCTCTTCAGAGTTGTTCGTCAGGCCTGCCCAAGACTCCCAAAACATACAGTCTGTTGCTGTTGCCATTGGTTACTTGCCAGACATGGAAAGAAAGTATCTATTGCAAAAGATACCTTGCACTCCAGAATGCACTATGCAGTCTTCCAAAGGAGGAAAGTAAGCAATAGTCATACCCAGCTTGGTATGATAACCCTAGAGGTGCAGTAGTGGTATGCATACCTTGATGGTAACCACTAGCTCTCTAATTGTACTTAAGACCCACTCAACAAGAGAGACACCATGAATGGTACTTGAAACCTAGATATCTACTCAGGGCTAGTGACATCATGGTTAGGTAAAATTCCTAACAATCTGTAAATATTTGTTCTTATACCCACATATAATCTTCCCCCCTCATCCAGAACACTCTCTCTTTGCAATGGATAGAGACCACTATGGAAAACCACAACCAATCAAAATGCAGAGTTGTGGAACCCAATCTCAATGGATACATCTACAAAACACTCTTGTACCTAAGGCTTGGAACATTGCAGAAGAAGAGGCAGAAAGATTAGAAGAGCCAGGACTTTGCTGTGAAAATTATGTCTCCTAGTAACATCAGAAGCTATATCAGTGAAGTTTCACTAATATGACTACCAAAATGTAACCTAAATGAGGAGGACACCAATGAACATTCCAAACTGCAGGAAACTGGAGTAAAGTTAGCAGTGGGAATGATGGCCCTCCCAGAGAGGACCACACTAATTGGTTGTCCAGGGCCAAATGGTCAGCCCTGAAAACATGCATAGAAGTAACAGTATATAGACTCAACAACTTATATTTAGAGATACATATGTATATAGAAGCACATATATGCATGTACTACTTGATGAAAAAAAGAGGCCATGGATTTGAAACAGAGTGGAGAGGTGCATATGGGAAAGTTTGGATAGAGGAAAGGGAAGGAAGAAATGCTGTAGTTAAAATACAATCTCAAAAGCAAACAAAAATAGCTAATCAATGCTGCCCACCCCTACTAAACATAAATCTAATAGTGATGGGAATAACTTGTGGAAAATAAAATATAAACAGTGGGAAACGTAGAGTAACTACACATAATACCAAATGACATACAAAATATAACAAATTAACACACAAAAATGTGAGGTGGCATTCTATTATGAAATCCTCAGAAACCGACAACATATCAGTATCAGAATGCAAAGGTAATAAAATGACCAAAATGTCAAAAAAAACAATTTCAGGGTTCTAGTTTTAAAAATGATGACTTATCATGTAAAGGACTCACAGAAGCAGGTGATCAACTAAGTAAATCAATTCAGGACCCAGAAAAGAAAGTTATTAAGGAATTCTAAATGTTTAGTAACTTGAAGGAAAATAATTTAAAGTAGACATTACTTGTGACAGCATGCACAAGATCTGTGTAATAATCCCCAGAGAGCCAAAACCCAAGCATAGAAGAGGAAAGGTGGACACACAGTCCTACTACTAACTGAGGAGCTATTAGCATTTGATGGCTGCCAGGAGAGGGAAAATCATGATTTTTTTTTTTTTCGGAGTGTGTGTAATGATGTGACGACTGCTGGATGAACACATACCAGATCAGGCCCCAATTCCAACACAAACTGGACTTGATGGGGGAACAGAAGGAAAAAGAGTAATCTCAAAGTGGTTAGGAAGGGATGGGGTGGTTAAGAAGGTGGAAAGGGGAAGAATTATGGGTATGTGTTAAAATACATTGTTTGAAGTTCTCAAAGAGTTAATAAAATACTTTTAAAGTGTAAAACATTGACGAAAATTACAGCAAAGAAATATATACGCTGGAAAAGAATCACACAGAAATTCTGGAAAAAAAGAACAACATCAAAAAGAGAAGACTAGAAAGAATGAATTTCAAGGGTGGAGAACAAACTCAAGACAACAATATACACTTTTTTTTTTTTCAAGACAGGGTTTCTCTGTGTAACATTGACTGTCCTGTAACTCATTCTGTAGACCTGGCTGGCCTCAATCCCACAACCTCTGCCTCTGCCTCCTGAGTGCTGGAGTTAAAGATGTGTGCCACCACTGCTCAGCATATACACATATTTTTATTTATTTTTTTAATTTAATTTAATTTTATTTTACAATATAATTTAGTTCTACATATCAGCCACAGACTCCCTTGTTCTCCCCCCTCCTGCCACCCTCCCCTTCCCCCCCAGCACACTGCCCCATTCCCACATTCTCCAGGGCAAAGACTCTCCCGAGGATTGAAATCAACCGGGTAGACTCAGTCCAGGTAGGTCCAGTCCCCTCCTCCCAGACCGAGCCAAGCTTCCCTGCATAAGCCCCACTCTTCAAACAGCCAACTCATGCACTGAGCACAGGACCCGGTCCCACTGCCTGGATGCCTCCCAAACAGATCAAGCCAATCAACTGTCTCACCTATTCAGAGGTCCTGATCCAGTTGGGGGCCCCTCAGCCATTGGATCATAGTTCATGTGTTTCCATTCGTTTGGCTATTTGTCCCTGTGCTTTATCCAACCTTGGTCTCAACAATTCTCGCTCATATAAACCCTCCTCTTTCTCGCCAATTGGACTCCTAGAGCTCCACCTAGGACCTAGCCATGGATCTCTACATCCAGTTCCCTCAGTCATTGGATGGGGTTTCTAGCATGACAATTAGGATGTTTGGCCCTCCTAGGGGTCACTTCGGGCTGTCTCTCAAACATTGCCAGCAGTCTATTGTGGAGGCATCTTTGTGGATTTCTGTGGGCATCTCTAGCACTTTGCTTCTTCCCATTCTTATATGGTCTTCATTTACCATGGTCTCCTATTCTTTGTTCTCCCTCTCTGTTCTTGATCCAGCTGTGATCTCCCACTCCCCTAAGCTCTCTTTCCTTCGACCTTGCCCTTCATTACCCCAACTCACGTCCAGGCTGTTCATGTAGATCTCATCCATTTCTCCATCATTGGGCAATCCTCGTGTCTTTCTTGGGGTCCTGTTTTCCTTGGTGATGTGAGTAGCAGTCCATTCATCCTTGTTCCACATCTAGTATCCTCCTATGAGTGATACCATACCATGTTTGTCTTTCTGAGTGTGGGTTACCTCACTCAGGGTGATTTTTTTCTAGATCCATCCATTTGCCTGCAAACTTCATGATGCCATTGTTTTTCCATTGTGTATATATACCACATTTTATTTATCCATTCTTCAGTTGAAGGGCATCTAGGTTGTTTCCAGGTTCTGGCTATTACAAACAATGCTGATATGAACATAGCTGAGCAAGTGCCCTTGTGGTATGATTGAGCATTCCTTGGGTATATGCCCAAGAGTGGTATAGCTGGATATTGGGGGAGATTGATTCCCAATTTTCTAAAAAAGCACCATATTGATTTCCAAAGTGGTTGTACAAGCTTGCATTCCCACCAGCAATGGAAGAGAGTTTCCCTAGCTCCACATCCTCTCCAGCATAAGGTGTCTTCAGTGTCTTTGATCTTAGCCACTCTGACAGGCGTAAGGTGGTATCTCAGAGTTGTTTTGATTTGCATTTCCCTGATGATTAGGGATGTTGAGCAATTCCTTAAATGTCTTTCAGCCATTTGAGTTTCCTCTGTTGAGAATTCTCTGTTTAGTTCTAAAGCCCATTTCTCAATTGGACTGTTGGTCATTTTGATGTCTAATTTCTTGAGTTCCTTATATATTCTGGATATCAGTCCTCTGTCAGATGTGGGGTTGGTGAAGATCTTTTCCCATTCTGTAGGCTGTCGCTTTGCCTTGTTGACCTTATCCTTTGCTCTACAAAAGCTTCCCAGTTTCAAGAGGTCCCATTGATTGATTGTTTCTCTCAGTGTCTGTGCTACTGGTGTTATATTTAGGAAGTGATCTCCTATGCCAAAGCGTTCAAGACTACTTCCTACTTTCTCTTCTAGCAGGTTCAGAGTAGCTGGATTGTTGAGGTCCTTGATCCACTTGGACTTAAGTTTTGTGCACGGTGACAGATATGGATCTATTTGCAGCCTTCTACACGTTGATATCCAGTTATGCCAGCACCATTTGTTGAAGATGCTTTCTTGCTTTCTTTTTTCCATTGTACACTTTTGGCTTCTTTGTCAAAAATTAAATGTTCATAGGTGTGCAGATTAATGTCAGGGTCATCGATTCGATTCCATTGGTCCACATGTCGGTTTTTATGCCAGTAACAGGCTGTTTTTTTTTTTTGTTTTTGTTTTTGTTTTTTTTTTTACTGTAGCTCTATAGTAGAGCTTGAAGTCAGGGATCGTGATGCCTCCAGAGGT